>NW_026511266.1:55827-245827 GCF_027579735.1 Bombina bombina | reverse complement strand
TAAAGTTCTAAATATATGTATTGTACTTATATTTGCCATGAGTCAGGTTTATGTATATTTCCTTTTGCAGACTATTCAGTTTCATATTTGGGAAAAACATATTTAGGAAAATATTTTTCTTACCTGGGGTTTAGTCTTTTTTAAATTGACCGCTTTTTTATTAAATTTTCACGGGTAAAATTAGGCTCGCGAGGCACAAAATGCTGATGTTTATTGTGTCATTCTTGGCGCGAGAATCTTTTTGGTGCAAGGGTACGTCCGGTGACGCAAGTTCGTCATTTCTGGCGTCGTAGTTGATGCTGAGTTCCTTGCACAAGGTGCGACTGCAATGACACGAGTGTGTCATTTCCGGATGTTGTTAGCGCCAAAAAAGTTTCATTTTACGTTGTGTGTCATACTTGGCGCCAAATAATTTTATTATTAAAACCCCATTCCTATGTGCCTCCTGCCTTTTTTCTATGTCAGAGGGCTATGCTGTTTGCATTTTTTTCCCATTCCTGAAACTGCCATATAAGGAAATTGATAATTTTGCTTTATATGTTGTTTTTTTCTCTTACATTTGCACAATGTCTCAATCTGATCCTGTCTCAGAAACCACTGTTGGAACTCTGCTGCATGATAACAGTTCTACCAAAGCTAAGTGTATCTGTTGTAAATTTGTGGAGATTATATCTCCAGCTGTGGTATGTAACAGTTGTCATGATAAGCTTTTACATGCAGAGAATGTATCCATCAGTAATAGTACAATGCCTGTTGTTCCTTCAACATCTAATGTACATGATATTCCTGTGAATATAAAAGATTTTATTGCTGTTGCGATTCAGAAGGCTTTGTCTGCTATCCCGCCTTCTACTAAACGTAAAAGGTCTTTTAAAACTTCTCATAAAGTTGATGAATTTTCAAATGACCAACAACATACTGAATTATCCTCCTCTGATGAGGATCTATCTCAGATATTGACACTGACAAATCTACTTATTTTTTTAAAATGGAGTATATTTGTTCCTTGTTAAAAGAGGTGTTGATTACATTGGATATCGAGGAAACTAGTCCTCTTGATATTAAAGAGTTACCCTATGCGTTTCCTCTGCACACGGGCAGACTTCTTCAGGGGTATGAAAATACAAGCTTGTATTTTCATACCCCTGAAGAAGTCTGCCCGTGTGCAGAGGAAGCGCGTAGGGTAACTAACTCCTACCATCAAAGTGTTTAGGACTGCTGCTCTTTTGAGTTTCTCTTTGGCACCTGCCGTATGTGACAGGAAGTGGGTCTCTTGGTGCTGCTGGTCGGCGTCTGAGGTGTTCCCGCTGAGATTTGCTACAGGCGAAAGACTACTAGCCAGAGGGCATTACCGCTCATACATTACTGTCATCTTGTAAGTGTGCAATTTTCTGTGTGTGTCATTTACCTGAATAAACGCTGCTGTGATTCGTGTATGCGCTGTTTTCTTCTTGTCATTTCTTATACAGCTTGCTGCAACGGGATACACACAGCTGGAGTTCCGTGATTCATCAGCTGCTCCTGTAAGGATCCTTCAGCATATATTCCATCAGATCAACCGGACATTACCACGTCGGATTTGCGTGTATGCACATTTACTGAACAAACTTTGCCTCCATCTGGTTCAGCTAAGTTAACACACCAATCCTGCTACAATCAGTCTATATGCTTTTTTGTGTGACTTACACCAACTACGGTTTTGGGACTGTTTTATTTTGGGACTGTTGTATTTTGACATATCTGTTGTGTACGTTGGTGATTGTATTTATGTCCCATATGTTTATACTATAGGGGATTGGTTGTGTGTCTTCTGAGAAACAGATATTAGATACACCCCGTTTTTACTTTTTGTTTATTTTCTTAAAGGGGAAGTTCTACAGGTGCCCCACCTGATTCAGTGTAGCGCTGTCATTATTTTCTCCTGTTTCTATCTTCAGGCTACTAAGGATTTTAGACAATCTTCTTCTTTGTTTGTTGTTTATTCCGGGAAGCGTAAGGGTCAGAAGGTCTCTTCGACTTCCTTATCTTTTTGGTTAAGAAGTGTTATCCGCTTTGCTTATGAGATAGCGGGACATAAACCTCCTCAGAGGATTACGGCTCATTCTACTAGAGCAGTGGCTTTCTCTTGGGCCTTTAAGAACGAGGCCTCTATGGATCAGATTTGTAAGGCGGCTACCTGGTCCTCCTTACATACTTTTTCTAAATTTTACAAGTTTAATGTTTTTGCTTCGGCTGAAGCAGCTTTCGGGTTTTGCAGGCTGTGGTGACCTCAGATTAGGGTTCGCCTCTCTTTTTGTCCCTCCCGTTATCATTCAGTGTCCTCTAGAGCTTGGGTATAGTTTTCCCAACAGTAAGGAATGATGCCGTGGACTCTCCTTATATTAAGAAGGAAAACATAAATTTCATTCTGTATAAGGAGAGTCCACGGCCCCCGCCCGTGTTCTCTGATGGGCAGCCCTCTAAATTACATTTTTCTTCTGGCTCCATTTATACCCTGATATTTCTCTTACTGCTCCTTGTTCCCTCGGCAGAATGACTAGGGGATGGGGGAAGTGGGAGAGGTATTCAAGCCTTTGTCTTGGGTGTCTTTGCCTCCTCCTGGTGGCCAGGTTCATTATTTCCCAACAGTAAATATTTATGCCGTGGACTCTCCTTATACAGAAGGAAATTACATTTTCTGGTAATCATAATTTATGTTTTTTTTATTGTTCACACACCCAAATGTAATATTGTAAAGCTGACGACTTTTAGACGAGTCACCAGGTATATTATGTTTTTGCACTAGACATTTGTTTCTCTAACCAATTTGGTAAACAATTAAAATCAAATAACAAGAAAGTTGATTTTGCTGGATCCTGGAGTGCATAAAGCTCAATTGGTTTAGGCTTCATATTACTGTATACCAGTTTAAAGAAATGAGACGTCATCTACAGACTGTATTTAAAGCTGCCCTACATCATCTGATTTAATAATCACCCATAATCTTATGTTTGGAGAAAAGTTTTAACTAGGCCAGTGTTCTTCTTGTGCAAATATTAACTTTTCCAGATGGTTCTATGTTCTCTTTCAACTTATAATCCCTCCATATTTCTGGTTACATCAAGTATGATTATATTTTGTCTTGTTGGATATCATCCTGCCAACTAGGGTTGACAGCTGTCCTCCAATAAAAACACTGGACAATATCTGGGTGACTGGGCATGATGGTAGGTGGGGGGTCACATAATGTCCCCCCCGAAAGCCCCAGGGCCACACTGGGAAATCAGACCGGCCCTGGAAATTACTGAAGAATGGCCCAGCCCCCAACCCAACCCCAGCATCTTCTACACCAGGCTGAGCCAACAACGCACTCCCTACCCCTCCAGTGCCCACAACCCCCAACCCCCAGGCCGATACCTTCAGGATTTCAGGAGCGGAGCAGCCTTGAATATATGTGCTATGCTGCGTACCAGGCTCGCTTCGTGTCCTGGCTGGGAGGCTCCCTTTGTTCAGGATGTGGCCTTGCAGAGCTGGCAGACCACCGGGAGATAAAACGACATCCCGGTAGGCAAATCCGGCACTGAAAAGCCCCCATTCTTTACCCAACCATGTATATATTTTTAAACTGAGCAGTTGTTTTACCCCTTAAGTTCCAGTAACAAATCGGTTATGTTTCCTATTATTCTATATACATTCTGTAGTGCTGAATATGGCATGTTAGTATTTATTTGAGGGAGTTCCCATACATTTCAGATGTAATAAACCAAATAAATTATAGATGAAATTATAACTTCAAAAAAGAGAAAGCAAAAGGATAGAGAGAAAATGTCACTGGATTAAAGGATCACTCAATGCAGTAGCATTGTATAATTAACAAGCCCATAATAGAAAGACAATGACTTAACACCTACTCTGAATTTCAAATAAGCAGTAGATATTTTTTCTGACAAATTTATTTTTACTCCCATTCTCCGGCCCCCTGTATCATATGACAGACATTACCCAATCACAGACTAGTATACGTATATCCTGTGAGCTTGTGCACATGCTCAGTAGGGCCTTGTTCCCCAGAAAGTGTGTAAATAACAAGATTGTGCAAAATTTGATAATGGATGTAAATTGGAAAGTGTCTTTAAACTGCTGCTCTATCTGAATCATAAAAGTTTATTTTGTATAGGGACACACTAGAAAAGGAAAAACAATGATTCATTTGGGTGCAATCTGCTGATGCTGTTTTGATATCTATGTTGGAAATCAATAGATTGTTATGTTTATCCCTTCCTGTTTATCAAAAATTGGTTCGGATGTGTCCCAGTGTTTCTGAGATTTTGTTGAAGGGACATGCAAAACCCACCAAAGCTCTGCAATTATTTATAATCACTTCCAGAGAACGGGAACGAGAACAAAGAAAGAAAAAAATTATTTCCAGTAACTGTCCCCAAGTCAAGGCAGAAAGGCAAGAAAAGGCCCTTAACCTTTGGGATGCCAGCTGGGAATAGATTTGTTATGTGTTGTGACTGGACATAGACCTGCCTGGGAAGGAATAACTATCTGATCCATTTCCAGTTATCAGTAACACAAAACTGTTATTGCCATATTTATTACTTTTTATATATATATATTATTATTTTTTTTACCCTACTTCCAAACCTTATTTGGCAGGGGCAGCTATATAAACGTACGATTACTAATGACTGGAATAGCCATAGACCACATTACATTATACTCATACTTTTGCTAATGGTAACACTACAAAATATTATAAAAAAATAAAATTGTAGTATTAAATATTATTAAAACATGTTTAGTTATAATTGCATAGAAAATAAGTTACTATCAATTAATTTAATTTAGCATTATATACTTCTCAAAGTTACATACTCTGGTACAAATACATATGCTTAATTACCTGATATGGCCCTGCAGCCTGTAGTTTGGACTAACCTGTTCTATAGTTATTGAGTTTTTTTAACAATTAGGGTATATGTCTAAATTTCTTTACTATATAACGGCTAGATTACGAGTTTTGCGTTAGCCTTAAAAAGCAGCGTTGAGGGGTCCCAACGCTGCTTTTTAACGCCCGCTGGTATTATGAGTCTGACAGGTACAGGTGTACCGCTCACTTTTTTTCCGCGATTTTAACATACCGCAAATCCCCTTACGTCAATTGTGTATCCTATCTTTTCAATGGGATTTTCCTAAGGCCGGTATTACGAGTCTTGGAAAAAGTGAGCGGTACACACTCTCCTGTCAAGACTCCTACCGCATTTAAAAATCAGTAGTTAAAGGGACAGTTTACTCAAAAATGTTCTCCCCTTTAATTTGTTCCCAGTGATCCACTTTACCTGCTGGAGTGTATTAAATTGTTTACAAGTAGCTCCTTTACCATTATATTGGCATTTGAAATTGTTGATTTAGCACGTGGTATCCCCACCTATTCTGAAAGTTTGTGGCCGTGCGTACCAGCTATAGATAAGCTTTGTAAACACAGCCAGCAGAAGAAATTACACTTCCAGTGGGATATAGCAGAGATAAGGTAATAAAATGTTGATTTTCCATTGTTCTCTCAAAGTACTGGTGATTGTTTTATGGACAGATATAAGATAAAGAAGCAGGTATATGTACACAATGTGATACAGTAATGAGATCTGATTATACCTACAAGCTCAACCCATTTTATTAGGTTGTGGCTTCAAAACACAAAATCAGAGCTTTAATATACACAAATAAGCCTTAAAAAGCTAATTTTCATACATTTTTTACTCTGCAGTTGGTAAAAAAAGCAATTGTAAACACATTAAGGGAAAAACTATTTTACAGTATACTGTCCCTAACGCCGTAACATAAAACTCTTAACTAAAGTGCTAAAAAGTACACCAACACCCATAAACTACCTATTAACCCCTAAACCGAGCCCCCTCCCCACATCGCAAACACTTCAATAAAATTGTTAACCCCTAATCTGCCGACCGGACATCGCCGCCACTTAAATAAATATATTAACCCCTAAACCGCCACAATCCCGCCTCGCAAACACTAGTTCAATTTTATTAACCCCTAATCTGCCGTCCCTAACATCGCCCACACCTACCTACATTTATTAACCCCTAATCTGCCGCCCCCAACGTTGCCGACACTATATTAAATGTATTAACCCCTAAACCTAAGTCTAACCCTAAACCTAACCCCCCTAACTTAAATATTATTTAAATAAAATGAAATAAAATTACTACAATTAAATAAATTATTCCTATTTAAAACGAAATACTTACCTATACAATAAACCCTAAGATAGCTACAATATAACTAATAGTTACATTTGTATCTATCTTAGGGTTTATTTTTATTTTACAGGCAAGTTTGTATTTATTTTAACTAGGTACAATAGTTATTAAATAGTTATTAACTATTTAATAACTACCTAGCTAAAATAAAGACAAATTTACCTGTAAAATAAAACCTAACCTAAGTTACAATTACACCTAACACCACACTATAATTAAATTAATTACTTAAGCTAACTACAATTAAATACAATTAAATTAAATAAACTAAATTACGGGGAAAAAACACTAAATTACAGAAAATAATAAAATAATTACAATTTTTTAAACTAATTACACCTAATCTAATCCCCCTAATAAAATAAAAAGCCCCCCAAAATAATAAAAATCCCTACCCTATACTAAATTACAAATAACCCTGAAAATGGCCTTTTGCTGGGCATTGCCCCAAAGTAATTAGCTCTTTTACCTGTAAAGAAAAATACAACATTAAAACCCACCACCCACACACCCAACCCTACTCTAAAACCCACCCAATCCCCCCTTAAAACCTAACACTACCCCCTTGAAGATCACCCAGCCGGGCACAAGTGATCCTCCAGACGGTCCAAAGTCTTCATCCTATCCAGGCAGAAGAGGACCTCCAGATGGGCAGAAGTCTTCATCCAGATGGCATATTCTATCTTCTTCCATCCGGAGCGGGTCCATCTTGAAGACATCCGACGCGGAGCATCCTCTTCGTTCGATGGCGACTGGAACAATGACGGGTCCTTTAAATGACGTCATCCAAGAGGGCGTCTCTTCAATTCCGATTGGCTGATAGAATTCTATCAGCCAATAGGAATTAAGGTAGAAAAAATTCTATTGGCTGATCCAATCCTATTGGCTGATTAGAACAGCCAATAGGATTGAGCTAGCATACTATTGGCTGATTGGAACATCCAATAGAATGCGAGCTTAATCCTATTGGCTGATTGGATCAGCCAATAGGATTTTTTCTAACTTAATTCCGATTGGCTGATAGAATTCTATCAGCCAATCGGAATTGAAGGGACACCATCTTGGATGACGTCATTTAAAGGACCCGTCATTGTTCCAGTCACCGTTGAACGAAGAAGATGCTCTGCGTCGGATGTCTTCAAGATGGACCCGCTCCGGATGGAAGAAGATAAAAGATGCCGCCTGGATGAAGACTTCTGCCCGTCTGGAGGTCCTCTTCTGCCCGGAAAGGATGAAGACTTCGGACTGTCTGGAGGACCACTTTTGCACTGCTGGGTGAAGACGTCTCAAGGTAGGGTGATCTTCAAGGGGGTAGTGTTAGGTTTTATTAAGAGGGGATTTGGTGGGCTTTAGAGTAGGGTTGGGTGTGTGGGTGGTGGGTTTTAATGTTGGGGGGGTATTGTATTTTTCTTTACAGGTAAAAGAGCTGATTACTTTGGGGCAATGCCCCGCAAATGCCCTTTTAAGGGCTATTTGTAATTTAATAGGGTAGGGATTTTTATTATTTTGGGGGGCTTTTTTATTTTATTAGGGGGATTAGATTAGGTGTAATTAGTTTTAAAAAATTTAAATTATTTTATTATTTTCTGTAATTTAGTGTTTTTTTTCGTAATTTAGTTTATTTAATTTAATTATATTTAATTGTAGTTAGTTTAGGTAATTAATTTAATTATAGTGAAGTGTTAGGTGTAATTGTAATTTAGGTTAGGGTTTATTTTATAGGTAAAGTTGTACTTATTTTAGCTAGGTAGTTATTAAATAGTTAATAACTATTTAATAACTATTGTAACTAGTTAAAAAAAATACAAAGTTGCCTCTAAAATAAAAATAAACCCTAAACTAGCTACAATGTAACTATTAGTTATATTGTAGCTAGCTTAGGGTTTATTTTATAGGTAAGTATTTAGTTTTAAATAGGAATAATTTATTTAATTGTAGTTATTTTATTTAGATTTATTTAAATTATATGTAAATTAGGGGGGTTAGGGTTAGACTTAGGTTTAGGGGTTAATAACTTTATTATAGTGGTGGCGACGTTGTGGGCGGCAGATTAGAGGTTAATAAGTGTAGTTAGGTTGCAGCGACGTTGTGGGGACAGATTAGGGGTTAATAAATATAATGTAGGGTTCGGCGATGTTAGGGGCCCTGGAAAATTTTTAGACCAGCCCACCAGCCCTATAATCCGTCAAAGACACACACACACATAATTATATACAATATATATATATTTAAATATATATTTAAATATATATTTAATGTGTGTGTGTGTGGGTGAGGAGATTGCTTTTAGTTGGAAAAAACATAATTTATGCTTACCTGATAAATTTATTTCTCTTGTAGTGTATCCAGTCCACGGATCATCCATTACTTATGGGATATTAACTCCTCCCCAACAGGAAGTGCAAGAGGATTCACCCAGCAGAGCTGCTATATAGCTCCTCCCCTAACTGCCATTACCAGTCATTCGACCGAAAACATGCAGAGAAAGGAAAACCATAGGGTGCAGTGGTGACTGTAGTTTAATGGAAAAATTACCTGCCTTAAAGTGACAGGGCGGGCCGTGGACTGGATACACTACAAGAGAAATAAATTTATCAGGTAAGCATAAATTATGTTTTCTCTTGTTAAGTGTATCCAGTCCACGGATCATCCATTAATTATGGGATACCAATACCAAAGCTAAAGTACACGGATGACGGGAGGGACAGGCAGGCTCTTTATACGGAAGGAACCACTGCCTGAAGAACCTTTCTCCCAAAAACAGCCTCCGAAGAAGCAAAAGTGTCAAATTTGTAAAATTTGGAAAAAGTATGAAGAGAAGACCAAGTTGCAGCCTTGCAAATCTGTTCAACAGAAGCCTCATTCTTAAAGGCCCAAGTGGAAGCCACAGCTCTAGTAGAATGTGCTGTAATTCTTTCAGGAGGCTGCTGTCCAGCAGTCTCATAGGCTAACCGTATTATGCTACGAAGCCAAAAGGAGAGAGAGGTAGCCGAAGCTTTTTGACCTCTCCTCTGACCAGAATAAACGACAAACAGGGAAGACGTTTGTCGAAAATCCTTAGTTGCCTGTAGATAAAATTTCAGGGCACGGACTACATCTAGATTGTGTAGCAGACGTTCCTTTTTCGAAGAAGGATTAGGACACAAATATGGAACCACAATCTCTTGATTGATATTCCTGTTAGTGACCACCTTAGGTAGGAACCCAGGTTTAGTACGCAGAACTACCTTGTCTGAATGAAAAATCAGATAAGGAGAATCACAATGTAAGGCAGATAACTCAGAGACTCTTTGAGCCGAGGAAATCGCCATTAAAAACAGAACTTTCCAAGATAACAACTTGATATCAATGGAATGAAGGGGTTCAAACGGAACCCCCTGTAAAACATTAAGAACTAAGTTCAAACTCCATGGTGGAGCAACAGTTTTAAACACAGGCTTGATCCTAGCTAAAGCCTGACAAAAAGCTTGAACGTCCGGAACTTCTGACAGACGTTTGTGTAAAAGAATGGACAGAGCTGAAATCTGTCCCTTTAAGGAACTAGCGGATAAACCCTTTTCTAAACCTTCTTGTAGAAAAGACAATATCCTCGGAATCCTAACCTTACTCCATGAGTAACTCTTGGATTCGCACCAATATAAGTATTTGCGCCATATCTTATGGTAAATCTTTCTGGTAACAGGCTTCCTAGCCTGTATTAAGGTATCAATAACTGACTCAAAAAATCAAGCGTTCAATTTCCAAGCAGTCAGCTTCAGAGAAATTAGATTTTGATGTTTGAAGGGACCCTGGATCAGAAGGTCCTGTTTCAGAGGTAGCGACCAAGGTGGACAGGATGACATGTCCACTAGATCTGCATACCAAGTCCTGCGTGGCCATGCAGGCGCTATTAGAATCACTGATGCTCTCTCCTGTTTGATTCTGGCAATCAATCGAGGAAGCATCGGGAAGGGTGGAAACACATAAGCCATCCCGAAGGTCCAAGGTGCTGTCAAAGCATCTATCAGAACCGCTCCCGGATCCCTGGATCTGGACCCGTAACGAGGAAGCTTGGCGTTCTGTCGAGACGCCATGAGATCTATCTCTGGTTTGCCCCAACGTCGAAGTATTTGGGCAAAGACCTCCGGATGAAGTTCCCACTCCCCCGGATGAAAAGTCTGACGACTTAAGAAATCCGCCTCCCAGTTCTCCACTCCCGGGATGTGGATTGCTGACAGGTGGCAAGAGTGAGACTCTGCCCAGCGAATTATCTTTGATACTTCCATCATTGCTAGGGAGCTTCTTGTCCCTCCCTGATGGTTGATGTAAGCTACAGTCGTGATGTTGTCCGACTGAAACCTGATGAACCCCCGAGTTGTTAACTGGGGCCAAGCCAGAAGGGCATTGAGAACTGATCTCAATTCCAGAATGTTTATTGGTAGGAGACTCTCCTCCTGATTCCATTGTCCCTGAGCCTTCAGAGAATTCCAGACAGCGCCCCAACCTAGTAGGCTGGCGTCTGTTGTTACAATTGTCCAGTCCGGCCTGCTGAATGGCATCCCCCTGGACAGATGTGGCCGAGAAAGCCACCATAGAAGAGAATTTCTGGTCTCTTGATCCAGATTCAGAGTAGGGGACAAGTCTGAGTAATCCCCATTCCACTGACTTAGCATGCACAATTGCAGCGGTCTGAGATGTAGGCGTGCAAAGGGTACTATGTCCATTGCCGCTACCATTAAGCCGATCACCTCCATGCATTGAGATACTGACGGGTGTTGAATGGAATGAAGGACACGGCATGCACTTTGAAGCTTTGTTAACCTGTCTTCTGTCAGGTAAATCTTCATTTCTACAGAATCTATAAGAGTCCCCAAGAAGGGAACTCTTGTGAGTGGAAAGAGAGAACTCTTCTTTTCGTTCACCTTCCATCCATGCGACCTTAGAAATGCCAGTACTAACTCTGTATGAGACTTGGCAGTTTGAAAGCTTGAAGCTTGTATCAGAATGTCGTCTAGGTACGGAGCTACCGCAATTCCTCGCGGTCTTAGTACCGCCAGAAGAGCACCCAGAACCTTTGTGAAGATTCTCGGAGCCGTAGCCAATCCGAATGGAAGAGCTACAAACTGGTAATGCCTGTCTAGAAAGGCAAACCTTAGATACCGGTAATGATCTTTGTGGATCGGTATGTGAAGGTAAGCATCTTTTAAATCCACTGTGGTCATGTACTGACCCTTTTGGATCATGGGTAAAATTGTCCGAATAGTCTCCATTTTGAACGATGGAACTCTTAGGAATTTGTTTAGGATCTTTAAATCCAAGATTGGCCTGAAAGTTCCCTCTTTTTTGGGAACCACAAACAGATTTGAGTAAAACCCTTGTCCTTGTTCCGACCGCGGAACCGGATGGATCACTCCCATTAATAAAAGATCTTGTACGCAGCGTAGAAACGCCTCTTTCTTTATTTGGTTTGTTGACAACCTTGACAGATGAAATCTCCCTCTTGGGGGAGAGAATTTGAAGTCTAGAAGGTATCCCTGAGATATGATCTCTAACGCCCAGGGATCCTGGACATCTCTTGCCCAAGCCTGGGCGAAGAGAGAAAGTCTGCCCCCCACTAGATCCGTTCCCGGATCGGGGGCCCTCGATTCATGCTGTCTTAGGGGCAGCAGCAGGTTTCCTGGCCTGCTTGCCCTTGTTCCAGGACTGGTTAGGTCTCCAGCCTTGTCTGTAGCGAGCAACAGCTCCTTCCTGTTTTGGTGCAGAGGAAGTTGATGCTGCTCCTGCTTTGAAATTACGAAAGGAACGAAAATTAGACTGTCTAGCCTTAGGTTTGGCTCTGTCTTGAGGCAGGGCATGGCCTTTACCTCCTGTAATGTCAGCGATAATTTCTTTCAACCCGGGCCCGAATAAGGTCTGCCCTTTGAAAGGTATATTAAGCAATTTAGATTTAGAAGTAACGTCAGCTGACCAGGATTTTAGCCACAGTGCTCTGCGTGCCTGAATGGCGAATCTGGAATTCTTAGCCGTAAGTTTAGTTAAATGTACTACGGCATCTGAAATAAATGAGTTAGCTAACTTAAGGGCTTTAAGCTTGTGTGTAATCTCATCTAATGGAGCTGATTCAAGTGTCTCTTCCAGAGACTCAAACCAAAATGCTGCTGCAGCCGTGACAGGCGCAATGCATGCAAGAGGTTGCAATATAAAACCTTGTTGAACAAACATTTTCTTAAGGTAACCCTCTAACTTTTTATCCATTGGATCTGAAAAGGCACAGCTATCCTCCACCGGGATAGTGGTACGCTTAGCTAAAGTAGAAACTGCTCCCTCCACCTTAGGGACCGTTTGCCATAAGTCCCGTGTGGTGGCGTCTATTGGAAACATCTTTCTAAATATCGGAGGGGGTGAGAACGGCACACCGGGTCTATCCCACTCCTTAGTAACAATTTCAGTAAGTCTCTTAGGTATAGGAAAAACGTCAGTACTCGCCGGTACCGCAAAATATTTATCCAACCTACACATTTTCTCTGGTATTGCAACTGTGTTACAATCATTCAGAGCCGCTAACACCTCCCCTAGTAATACACGGAGGTTTTCCAGCTTAAATTTAAAATTTGAAATATCTGAATCCAGTTTGTTTGGATCAGAACCGTCACCCGCAGAATGAAGCTCTCCGTCCTCATGTTCTGCAAATTGTGACGCAGTGTCTGACATGGCCCTAATATTATCAGCGCACTCTGTTCTCACCCCAGAGTGATCACGCTTACCTCTTAGTTCTGGTAATTTAGCCAAAACTTCAGTCATAACAGTAGCCATATCCTGTAATGTGATTTGTAATCGCCGCCCAGATGTACTCGGCGCTACAATATCACGCACCTCCTGAGCGGGAGATGCAGGTACTGACACGTGAGGCGAGTTAGTCGGCATAACTCTCCCCTCGTTGTTTGGTGAAATATGTTCAATTTGTACAGATTGACTTTTATTTAAAGTAGCATCAATACAGTTAGTACATAAATTTCTATTGGGCTCCACTTTGGCTTTAGCACATATAGCACAGATATCTTCCTCTGAATCAGACATGTTTAACACACTAGCAAATAAACTAGCAACTTGGAAATACTTTTCAAGTAATTTACTATAATATGAAAACGTACTGTGCCTATAAGAAGCACAGAAAAAGTTATGACAGTTGAAAATTAATAAACTGAAAAGTTATAGCATCAAATCTTTGTAAAAAACACAATTTTAGCAAAGGATTGCTCCCATTAGCAAAGGATAACTAACCCTGATAGCAGAAAAAAAATACAGAAATAAACGTTTTTTTATCACAGTCAACTACAATCTCACAGCTCTGCTGTGAGTGATTACCTCCCTCAAAACAAGTTTTGAAGACCCCTGAGTTCTGTAGAGATGAACCGGATCATGCAGGGAAGACAATAAACTTCTGACTGAATTTTTTGATGCGTAGCAAAAGCGCCAAAAAAGGCCCCTCCCCCTCACACATAACAGTGAGAGAGATCAGTAAACTGTCATAAATTAAATAAAACGACTGCCAAGTGGAAAAAAATAGTGCCCAAAACATTTTTTCACCCAGTACCTCAGAAAATTAAACGATTTTACATGCCAGCAAAAAACGTTTAACATTAATAAATTGAGTGTTATTAAAAAGCCTGTTGCTAGTCCCTGCAAATTAGGCTAAAGTTTTATGCATACAGTATAATTCCAGTGAAGTGCCATTCCCCAGAATACTGAAGTGTAAAATATACATACATGACAGCCTGATACCAGTTGCTGCTACTGCATTTAAGGCTGAGTTTACATTATATCGGTATGGCAGAATTTTCTCATCAATTCCATTGTCAGAAAATAATAAGCTGCTACATACCTCTTTGCAGATTAATCTGCCCGCTGTCCCCTGATCTGAAGTTTACCTCTCCTCAGATGGCCGAGAAACAGCAATATGATCTTAACTACTCCGGCTAAAATCATAGAAAAACTCAGGTAGATTCTTCTTCAAATTCTACCAGAGAAGGAATAACACACTCCGGTGCTATTATAAAATAACAAACTTTTGATTGAAGGTATGAAACTAAGTATAATCACCACAGTCCTCTCACACATCCTATCTATTCGTTGGGTGCAAGAGAATGACTGGTAATGGCAGTTAGGGGAGGAGCTATATAGCAGCTCTGCTGGGTGAATCCTCTTGCACTTCCTGTTGGGGAGGAGTTAATATCCCATAAGTAATGGATGATCCGTGGACTGGATACACTTAACAAGAGAAAAAAAGTTTTGTAAAATTTGTTCCCAATATTTTATTGCTGCATGTTACATTTTACAGTTTGTTTTAACTAAATGTGGCTCTTTTGTAAATAGCATTTTATCTTGCATTTAATGCATTTGCAGATCTCCATAGATACACAGACAGAGACAGATGGACAGACTTTCAGTTGCAAACCTGGGGGTCGATCCGATAAAAATCGTCGCCCGCAAAAGCCGGCGACGCCAATAATTGCGCGGATTTGGTATCCTATATACGGCGTAAGCTAGAAGTTACGCGCGTATATTTCTGCCGTCGCCCGCAGTTTTTTGGGCCATAGGCAGGTATACCAAACCCGCGCAGTTTGGTATCCAATATGCAGCGTAAGGACTTACGTGGCGAAAATGGAGAAAACTTACTCCATTTTCACCTCGCCACAAAAAGCAGCCGTAAGAAGCCTTACGCTGACTATTGGAGCCCCGTAACTCCCTAAACTAACTAGAAAATAAACCTAACACCTAACGCATGCGCAATGTCTATCTCCCTGTCAACCGCGATCTGCTAAAATAAACCTAACACCTAACGCATGCGCAATGTCTATCTCCCTGTCAACCGCTATCCCCCCCCCCCCCGAAATCCCTAATAAAGTTATTACCCCCTAAACCGCCGCTCCCGGACCCCGCCGCCATCTACATAAACTAACCCCCTACTGTGAGCCTCTAAAACCGCCGCCATCTACCTTATCTATCCCCTAATCTGACCCCTTACACCGCCGCCACCTATATAAAAATTATTAACCCCTAATCTAATCCCCCTATAGCGCCGCCAGCTATATTAATATTATTAACCCCTAATGTAAGCCCCTTACACCGCCGCCATCTCTATTAAAATGATTAACCCCTAATTTAATCTACCTACCCCGCCGCCAGCTATATTATCTATATTAACCCTAAGTATATTATAGTTAATATAGTTATTACATTATATATATTAACTATATTAACCCTAATTATATTAGGGTTAATATAGTTACTATAGTATTTATATTAACTATATTAACTCTATCTAACACTAACACCCCTAACTATATTTATATTAAATTAATCTAATTAATTTATAAACTAAAATATTCCTATTTAAATCTAAATACTTACCTATAAAATAAACCCTAAGATAGCTACAATATAATTAATAATTACATTGTAGCTATGTTAGGGTTAATATTTATTTTACAGGTAAATTGTTAATTATTTTAACTAGGTATAATAGATATTAAATAGTTATTAACTATTTAATATCTACCTAGTTAAAATAATTACCCAATTACCTGTAAAATAAATCCTAACCTAAGTTATAAATACACCTACACTATCAATAAATTAAATAAAGTACAAACATCTATCTAAAAATACAATTAAATTAACTAAACTAAATTACAAAAAAAAACAAACACTAAATTACAAAAAATAAAAAAAAGATTACAAGATTTTTAAGCTAATTACACCTATTCTAAGCCCCCTAATAAAATAATAAACCCCCAAAATAAAAAAAATTCCCTGCCCTATTCTGAATTAAACATATTTCAAAGCTCTTTACCTTACCAGCCCTTAAAAGGGCCTTTTGTGGAGCATGCCCCAAAGAATTCAGCTCTTTTGCATTCAACAAATACAATCCCCCCCCCCATTACAACCCACCACCCACATACCCCTATTCTAAACCCACCCAAACCCCCCTTAAAAAAGCCTAACACTACCCCCCTGAAGATCTCCCTACCTTGTCTTCACCACACCGGGCCGAACTCCTGATCCGATCCGGGCGATGTCGTCCTCCAAGCGGCAAAGAAGAATTCTTCCTCCGGCGATGTCATCCTCCAAGCGGCAAAGAAGAATTCTTCCTCCGGCGACGTCTTCCTCCAAGCGGCAGCAAAGTCTTCATTCTTCCGGCGGCATCTTCAATCTTCTTTCTTCGCTCCGCCGCCGCGGAGCATCCATCCCGGACGACTACTGAACTACGAATGAGGTACCTTTAAATGACGTCATCCACGATGGCGTCTGCCGAATTCCGATTGGCTGATAGGATTCTATCAGCCAATCGGAATTAAGTTAGAAAAATCTGATTGGCTGATTGAATCAGCCAATCAGATTCAAGTTCAATCCGATTGGCTGATCCAATCAGCCAATCAGATTGAGCTCGCATTCTATTGGCTGATCGGAACAGCCAATAGAATGCGAGCTCAAATCTGATTGGCTGATTGGATCAGCCAATCGGATTGAACTTGAATCTGATTGGCTGATTCAATCAGCCAATCAGATTTTTTTAACTTAATTCCGATTGGCTGATAGAATCCTATCAGCCAATCGGAATTCGGCGGACGCCATCTTGGATGACGTCATTTAAAGGTACCTCATTCCAAGTTCAGTAGTCGTCCGGGATGGATGCTCCGCGGCGGCGGAGCGAAGAAAGAAGATTGAAGATGCCGCCGGAAGAATGAAGACTTTGCTGCCGCTTGGAGGAAGACGTCGCCGGAGGAAGAATTCTTCTTTGCCGCTTGGAGGATGACATCGCCGGAGAAAGAATTCTTCTTTGCCGCTTGGAGGACGACATCGCCCGGATCGGATCAGGAGTTCGGCCCGGTGTGGTGAAGACAAGGTAGGGAGATCTTCAGGGGGGTAGTGTTAGGCTTTTTTAAGGGGGGTTTGGGTGGGTTTAGAATAGGGGTATGTGGGTGGTGGGTTGTAATGGGGGGGGGGGGGATTGTATTTGTTGAATGCAAAAGAGCTGAATTCTTTGGGGCATGCCCCACAAAAGGCCCTTTTAAGGGCTGGTAAGGTAAAGAGCTTTGAAATATGTTTAATTTAGAATAGGGCAGGGAATTTTTTTTATTTTGGGGGTTTATTATTTTATTAGGGGGCTTAGAATAGGTGTAATTAGCTTAAAAATCTTGTAATCTTTTTTTTATTTTTTGTAATTTAGTGTTTGTTTTTTTTTGTAATTTAGTTTAGTTAATTTAATTGTATTTTTAGATAGATGTTTGTACTTTATTTAATTTATTGATAGTGTAGGTGTATTTATAACTTAGGTTAGGATTTATTTTACAGGTAATTGGGTAATTATTTTAACTAGGTAGATATTAAATAGTTAATAACTATTTAATATCTATTATACCTAGTTAAAATAATTAACAATTTACCTGTAAAATAAATATTAACCCTAACATAGCTACAATGTAATTATTAATTATATTGTAGCTATCTTAGGGTTTATTTTATAGGTAAGTATTTAGATTTAAATAGGAATATTTTAGTTTATAAATTAATTAGATTAATTTAATATAAATATAGTTAGGGGTGTTAGTGTTAGATAGAGTTAATATAGTTAATATAAATACTATAGTAACTATATTAACCCTAATATAATTAGGGTTAATATAGTTAATATATATAATGTAATAACTATATTAACTATAATATACTTAGGGTTAATATAGATAATATAGCTGGCGGCGGGGTAGGTAGATTAAATTAGGGGTTAATCATTTTAATAGAGATGGCGGCGGTGTAAGGGGCTTACATTAGGGGTTAATAATTTTAATATAGATGGCGGCGGTGTTAGGGGCTCACTTTAGGGGGTTATAGATATAATATAGCTGGCGGCGGGGTACGGGAGCGGCGGTTTAGGGGTTAATAACTTTATTAGGTTGCGGCGGGGTAAAGGAGCGGCGGTTTAGGGGTTAATAGCTTTTTTATTGTTAGGCTAGTGAGGGGGGATAGCGGATAGAGGGTTAGACAGTGCGGGCTATGTTAGGGAGGCGTGTTAGACAGTGCGGGCTATGTTAGGGAGGCGTGTTAGACAGTGCGGGTGTTTTAGACTTTAGTCAGGTTTTATAGGCGCCGGCAGATTCTAACGTGGCGCAAGTCACTGGCGACGCCAGAAATTTGTACTTACGCAGATTTCTGGACATCGCTGGTTTGTGAGACTTACGGCACGTTAGCATCTGACGGCGACCTATATGGGATGGCTCGAGTTGCGAGCTGAAACTGCGGGCGACGCCGGTTCCCTCGCTTGCGCCGCAAACTGCGATCGATATCGGATCGCGCCCCTGGATTTTTAGGCGCTAAGAATGTAGCATGAATATATACATTAGAAAAATATATACATGAACCAAAAGTACACAGTAATTATGTGCTCAGTCTAGTAACTGTTTGCATAATGTTAAAAATTCAGTAATATACAGTATATATTGGAATTGCCATGGAACCAGTTTTCCAGCATTAACTAAATATCAGCTGCCTTGAAAACTTATACAATAAAATTTTAGTCCGCTAAAAGGCATCACAACCTACTGCAAACTCACACAATACCTAAAGGCTGAAATAAGATATTTCTACTGTTTAGCCCAAACTGTAGCATGTTTTTAAATGGGAAGGGGGGGGGGAGTCTATACTCATGCTCATCTGTCTTAAATGGCTCCCCAACAGCTTGTCTACAAATCAGATGCTACTTACCTTGGGTAGGTTGGTGTCAAGCTCTGGTTACCATTGTCATATCATTTTCCCTTTATATGTCCTCTTTTTGACCAGAACACAAACACAGTTCATTTTCGGTTCCTGTTCACGTGACTCAAAATATGTCAATTTGTTTTTTTCATGACGTTATTTCTGGCTGGTCATACTCCAATATATTTGTAGTTCTACCAGTCAATTTCTCAGACGCCATATTTGTAGTTCTTTTACGTGTGCCATATTTGTAGTTTCTTTGGACTTCCTGTAAAGTGGTTCAAGCAATGAGGCCAATGATGAGAGTGATGCAGAATGGGTCCCCCGGTGCTCTGCTCATACCTCGCGCTGCCACTCTGAACAGCTGTCATGTCATAACAATTAAGTTAGGATAGAGCATACAGACTTAAAAAAAATGTTCAGCTGCCGGCCCACCAGTGGGCCCTAATAGCCCAGCCCACCGGGATTTTTCCCGGTATCCCGGAGGCCCAATCCGGCCCTGGTTAGGGGCAGCAGATTAAGGGGTTCATAGGTATAATGTAGGTGGCAGCGGTGTCCGGAGCGGAAGATTAGGGGTTAATATTACAATGCAGGTGTCGGCGATGTCGGGGTCGGCAGTTTAGGGGTTAATAAGTGTAATATTAGGGGTGTTTAGACTCGGGGTTCATGTTAGGGTGTTAGGTGTAGACATAAAAAGTATTTCCCCATAGGAATCAATGGGGCTGCGTTAAGAGCTGAACGCTGCTTTTTTGCAGGTGTTAAGTTTTTTTTCAGCTGTCTCAGCCCCATTGTTTCCTATGGGGAAATCGTGCACAAGCACGTTTAGCCAGCTCACCATTACCGTAAGCAGCGCTGGTATGGAGGTGAGATGTGGAGCTAACTTTTGCTCAACACTCACTTTTCTGAGGCTAACGCCGGCTTGCAGAAAACTTGTAATACCAGTACTGTCTTAAGTGAGCGGTGAGAAAAAAAGGCTCGTTAGCACCGCAAGCCTTACTGACAAAAACTTGTAATCTAGCCGTAAGTGTTTACTGACCCTGCAGGGAAGTCGTTCCACACATCTCCCAATTTTACAGTACTGTAATATAACCTTACAATCCCTATTCCTGTGCCTCTTCTATATGTCAATTTATAACCTTGTCTTCCTGAACTTCCTGAAAAAATCTTTTCTTCTTTTAACCTGGTCAATGCATTGCTTAAAGGAAAGTGTATTGTAAAATTGTTTTATTTTTTTACCTTAATGTGTTTCCACAGCTGCAGAGTACAAATTTTATGAGAAACTGAGGTTTATATTTGTATTTGAAATAGCTGTTTTTTATCTTTCAAACCTCAACCCATCAAAATGGGTTGAAACTTGCAGGTAAATCACATATCTTTATTTTATCACTTTCTGTACACACACACACATCTTTATATTATCTATATAAACCAAACAACAATACTTATGGCTTGATATTCAAAACCTCACTGCTCAGGTGAGATATTCTAAGAAGTCACGTCAATACGGCGAGGCCCTTAAAAAAAATTAGGAACACAAATTTTATATTGAGAAATGTTTATGTTTCTATGTAGTGCCCTTTATGTGAAACAGAGACTCCTGGATTGCAATACAAGGTCTAAAAAAATATAAAAGATTTTGTGTGATTTCTCTCCATGTCGGCGAAGTTTTGAATTTCAGGCCCTTAGAGGGAACAATTGAAAATTAACATTGTATGGCTTATCTCTTCTACGTCCACTGGGAGCTTAATTTCTTCTGCTGGATATGTTTACACAGTTTTTATTTAGCCTACACTTAAAGGGACAGTCTAGTTGAAATTAAACTTTTATGATTCAGATAGGGCATGCAATTTTAAACAACTTTCCAATTTACTTTTATCATCACATTTTCTTTGTATTCTTTGTTGAAAGCTAAACCTAGGTAGGCTCATAAACTGATTTCTAAGCCCTTGAGGGCCGCCTCTTATCTGAATGCATTTTAGTTTTTCACAACTAGACAGAGCTAGTCCATGGGTGCCATATAGATAACATTGTACTCACGCCCATGGAATTACTTACGAGTGAGCACTGATTGGCTAAAATGCAAGTCTGTCAAAAGCCGTGAAATAAGGGGGCAGTCTACAGAGGCTTAGATACAAGGTAATTACAGAAGTAAAAATACAATAAAAGAACCATTATGGTTATGCAAAACTGGGAAATGGCTAATAAAGGGATTATCTATCTTTTTACATCATAAAAATTCTGAAGTAGACTCTCCTTTTAAGTATAGAGACTTTCCATCAGTATAGGTATGGATACTACAGGCAAAATAAGCTACTTTAAATGTAAAAATCAAGTAAAATTAGCTATTTGTAAACAATTCAATACACTCCAGCAGATAAAATAGATTATTGGAAACTAATTAAAGGGACATTGAACCCAAATTTTTTTCTTTTGTGATTCAGATAGAGCATGCAATTTTAAGCAACTTTCTAATTTACTCCTATTATCCATTTTCTTCATTCTCTTGCTATCTTTATTTGAAAAAGAAGGCATCTAACCTAAGGAGCCAACCATTTTTTGGTTCAGGCATTGGACAGCACTTGTTTATTGGTGGGTGAATGTATCCACCAATCAGCAAGAACAACCCAGGTTGTTTACCAAAAATGGTCCGGCATCTAAATTTACATTCTTTGCTTTTCATATAGAGATACCAAGAGAATGAAGAAAATGTGATAATAGGAGTAAATTAGAAAGTTGCTTAAAATTGCATGCTCTATCTGAATCACGAAAGTAAAAATTTGGGTTCAGTGTCCCTTTAAAGGGGAGAAAAAATGAGGGTATATTGTCCCTTTAAGTTTATGTGTCATACTATATGCTGAACATATTAAGATCTTTTTGCAAGTGAAAGCTCATTCCTGGATAAAGAAAAACAGAGAGAAGCAAGCTCTGATGAGTGAATGGGTTATTATGATAGATAAGAATAGCTAGAAATGTGGGAACAGATAGTTAACTTATTGCTTCCTCGGTGGCAGAGGAAGGCCACACTCAGTACAGCATGGTACGTGCCGCCAAGCACAGAGCCTGAAAGTATGGGGTATAGAATAAGGTCCCAGGGGAGAGTGGCTGAGTGTGGGAATAATAGTCTATACAGTTCAGTGTGTGTACAAATATCACCATAAATGCACAGACTATGGAACACCACTAGGCCTGCTAATCTATACAGATTAGATCTACTGTGAATTCAAGAATAGGACCTTTGCCTCTCCAAGTGCACTTGTCCTGTAGACTAGACTATTTTACAGATTACAAGTGGAGTGCTAATTAAAGCTCCTGCTCAAGCGTTAACTGTTCTAGAAGTAAGCTTTTTCCACTGATTGGGTTTTGCTTGTATTAAGAGTTGAAAGAAATTGTTTTCACTTGTGCGCTAACCCGACGAGCGCAAAAAGCCGAACTTACAATATCATGTGTGCGTTCACGTATTCCCCAATAGAAGTAAATGGAGAAAAAAAGTTGGGAAAAAAAACCAAGCACCCCGAAAACTTGATCGCTTATTCTTATGTGCGCTAACATGACATACAAATTTGAATATTTCACATTCCAATGTTCTGCACATAACAAAATATGTTATATTTATTCATAAATAAATATTTCTACATATATCTGATGTTTTTTTGGTACAATATATATCTATACCTATATATATATATATATATATATATAGACATGATTATATATAGGTATAGATATATACAGATATATATAGAAATATCTATTTATAAATACTGGAATGTGAAATATTTACAGTAAATACATAGTTAAAACCTTTATTAAAAATGAATATTGCATAAATATGATTTTACATGTTTTCATCTACTTGACTGCAAAGGGCTCCAATGCACTTATATATGTGTGTACATATGTATTTTTTTTATATGTATATATGTCTGTAAATACATATACCATATTACACACATATAAATACATCTGTACACACATATAGACATTTATATACATACTGTATACATCTTAAGACATGTATATATCTTAATGTTAAACCCCTTTGCCTGCCTTTTTTTCTAACATCTGAGACATCATATCTTTGAGCCCTTAAAACTTTTGTGTACAATAATTTTTGTGAATCATTTTTTAGATAGTGTTATTATGAGTGTAAGGGGCCGATTTATCCAGCTCTGTATGGAGCTTGATGCCCCTGTTTCCGTGCAAGCCTTTAGGCTCACTGGAAACAGACGTTATGAAGCGCGGTCTAAAGATCGCTGCTCCATAACCTGTACGCCTGCTCTGAGGCCGTGGACAAAAATCAACCCAATCGAATACAATTGGGTTGATTGACACCCCCTGCTAACGGCCGATTGGCCGCAAATCTGCAGGGGGCGGCATTGCACCAGCAGTTCACAAGAACTGCTGGTGCAATGATAAATGCCGACAGAGTATGCTGTTGGCATTTATTGATGTGCAGCGGACATGATACGCTACATCGTATCATGTCCGCTCGCACCATGATAAATATGCCCCTAAATGTTCTCTGTAATGTTTTGAAGTGTTTTGTGCAACTTTTTGTTTTGCTCTGAAGTCGCGTAATGATTCTAGTGTTTACTTTCAACTCATAATTTGAGCGGTAAACCCGACGAGTGCAAACCCCTGCGATAAACCCCTTGTTGCTTGCGCTCAAATGTTTGCGCTACACTCGTAATCTGGCCCTTACCCAGCACACCAGATACAATGAATCCATTTGTCCATCAGATTAAACCAAATTTGCATCCCCCTTCAAATGAGATTACCGGCTCCCAAATCGGAGTGCTGCATTACAAGATAGGGCATTCTTCCCTATTTTCCCTACTGTCCAAATCCATCACCATCAATTATAACCAATTATTGTCAGATGCCAAAACACACTAAATTCCCCAACCTCTGCTGCGTATCATAATACTTACTGTTCTGTACTGAGTTGTGTGACATCCTAACCAGACTCACCACTTTATACAAACCTCACACATTGTAGAAATCACATGTGATCCATTCCAGATCTCACACATTGTAGAGATCACATGTGATCCATTCCAGATCTCACACATTGTAGAGAACATGTGATCCATTCCAGATCTCACACATTGTAGAAATCACATGTGATCCATTCCAGATCTCACACATTGTAGAGAACACATGTGACCATTCCAGATCTCACACATTGTAGAGATCACATGTGATCCATTCCAGATCTCACACATTGTAGAGAACACGTGATCCATTCCAGATCTCACACATTGTAGAAATCACATGTGATCCATTCCAGATCTCACACATTGTAGAGAACACATGTGATCCATTCCAGATCTCACACATTGTAGAGATCACATGTGATCCATTCCAGATCTCACACATTGTACCTGCCTGTCCATTCAGGTTGCACCTGCATTTTACACCCATGATCAGATTAATTTCTCCCCTGTTACACAAGACTCACCATCCCCAGGGTGACGGTCTGCTTATAACAAACATGCTTATCTCACCAGATCTGGCACACATAAGGTTTCCTTTCTCACATGTTAGACCTGTATGCATCTAGACTTAAAGGGACAGTCATGTCCAAAAAAAAGTTAATGTTTTAAATAGGGCATGTCATTTTAAACAAATTTCTAATTTACCTTTACCAACAATTTTTCTTTGTTCTCTTGGTATTCTTAGTTCAAAAGCTAAACTTAGGAAGGCTCATATGATAAGAATATGATATTCTAAGCCCTCCAAGGCCGCCTCTAATCATATGCTTTTGTATTTGCTTTTCACAACAGGGGAGAGCTAGTTTGGGTAAACCATATTAGATAACATTGTGATCATGCCCGTGGATTGTGGCAGACACTGCACTAATTGGCTAAAATGAAAGTCAATCACAGAGGTAAAAAGTATATTAATATAACCGTGTTGGCTGTGCAAAACTCGGGAATGGGTAATAAAGGGATCATCTATCTTTTAAAACAAAAAAAAATTCTGGTGTACTGTCCCTTTAAAGGGATAGAAAAGTTAAAATTAAAGTTGCATGATTCAGATAGAGCATGTCATTTTTTAGACACTTTTAAATTAACTTCTATTTTCAAGTCTGCTTTGTTCTCGTAGTATCCCTTGTTAAAAAATGAATACGCACATATCATACAAAAGTGGGAGCTGCTGCTAATTGGTGCATTTGTCTCTTGTGATTGGCTAAATAGATATTTTCAGCTTCTTGTCAGTAGTGCAATGCTGTCCCTTCAACAATGGTTAACAAGAGAATGAAGAAAGTTTGATAATAGAATTAAATTGGATTTTTTTTTAAAATTGTACGTTCTATCTGAATCATAAAAGACAATTTTGGGGTTTACTATCCCTTTAAAGGGACAGTGTACTGTGTTTTTTTTTCAGCCCTTCAATGTGTCCCCAGTGATCCATTTTACATGCCAGAGTGTATTAAATTGTTCCCAATTAGCTCCTTTTCCTTTATTTAGTAACTTGAAATAGCTGATTTTGCCTTTTGTATCCCTACTTATACAGAAATTTCCAATACATAAGTATTGGCTATAAAAAAGTTATGTAAACAAGAAAATTTAGACTAAATCACACTCCCAGTAAGCAGTCAATGGGCAACATTGGAAGTTTTTGGGAACAAACAAATACCTAAACAAGTAAAAGTTGTTTGAAATTGAGTCTAATGTTGCAGCATTGTTTTTTTTACTTGCCACTAATCCTTTCTGATAAGGATAACTACCTCAGTTTTGCTGCTGCGGTGGGACACACCAATGCAAGTATGAGAGAAAAAAATGCATCATTTCTTTGCAAATCAAAAAAGTAAAATACATTTTCAAATACCCTCTTATAGATAAAACAAATAAAAAAAGTTAACTACAACAACCCTTTAAAGGGATAGTCTAGTCAAAATTAAACTTTCATGATTCAGATATAGAACATGCAATTTTAAGCAACTTTCTAATTTACTCCTATTATCAATTTTTCTTCATTCTTTTGGTATCTTTATTTGAATGTAAGCTTAGAAGCCGGTCCATTTTTGGTTCAGCACCTGGGTAGCGCTTGTTGACTAGTAGCTACATTTAGACACCAATCAGAAAGTGCTACCCAGGTTCTGAACCAAAAATGGGCTGGCTCCTAGGCTTAAATTCCTGCTTTTTCAAATAAAGATACCAAGAGAACGAAGAAAAATTGATAATAGGAGTAAATTAGAAAGTTGCTTAAAATGACATGCTCTATCTGAATCATGAAAGTTTAATTTTGACTAGACTATCCCTTTAAGAATTCTTGTGATGCTTCTGTTACAGAAGTCTGTAAGCACAGCTTGCGGATACATTGTGACATACATTGCAGAGCGTGAACTAATGGTGCTAACCTGGGAATGTTTTGCAGATTTCATGGGTACAGAATTGCTTTGGACAAATCACAGCTTCTCCTCTTTCCAAGAAAAAGGCAGTTAGAGATGAAAGCAGGAGTTGCAAGATAATGCGCAGCTGCCTTGACTCACCAGACACCTCTCTCAGCACGATGGAGAGCTCCGGGACATCACGTAGCCGTTGTCACTGGCTGCATTATCTTTGTGCAGCATCAGGACATTTCACAAAGCGTAGCGAGGGGAACTGGGTGCAACACAGCAGAAATCGCTCCATCTTATAATAATATGATTGTCATAATAACATGCCAAATATGGAGAACAGGGGAGAGGGCAAGAAACTGTATGTAGACAAAAGCACGTTTCATGGAGAAGTGCCAGAACAAAAGGTAAAGCATAAAAAACTAGTTTATCTACTTATAAAAGATACTAGTTTGTTTATCAAGGAATCTCCTGCAGATTACAAATTAGAATAATAATTAAAGGGATACAAAACTCAAAAATGTTCTTTGGTGAATCAAATAGAGTATACAGTTTTTTTTCCATTTTACTTCTATTATCAAATTTGCTTTATTCTTTTTGTATCCTTTGTTAAAGGAACAGCAGTGCACTACTGGGAGCTAGCTAAACAAATCAGGCGAGCCAATAACAAGAGGGATGTGTGTGCAGCAACTAACCAGCAGCTAGCTCCGAGTAGTGCAGTGCTGCTCATGAGCCTACCTAGATTTGCTTTTCAACAGAGGATTCCAGAAGAACAAAGCAAATTTGATAATAGAAGTAAATTAGTAAAGTTGTTAAAAATTGCATGTTCTATCTGACTCATGAAAATGTAAATTTGACTTTAGTGCCCCTTTAATATTAGTCTGTATTACATGCAATTATGTTTTGGGTGGAGCAGAGTGGGCAGGACTATGAAAATTGTCAGTACTTCCATAAACCCCCATATTTGATTGCTCTACAGCACTGGTTTTGAAACCTGCCCTCAGGCCTCCCTAACAGGCCAGATTTTGAGGATATCCGAACAGATGATTAGTATTAACCTGCTCTCAACCACGGTAATCCTGAAAATCTGGGATGTTAAGGATGACTGAGGACAGGTTTGAAGACCAGTGCTCTACTGCAAAGTGAACCTGGTAAATTTTCATACATATTGGTAACAATGCAGGAAAAAAAGCAGACCAAGTGAAGGGATCTGCGCTAAAGGATGACCACAAGAATTGTCAGGCATTTTGCTGCATATGTAGATAACATATATGGAGACATATGGGATCATGGATAACTGGCTATCTTAGTGGATCTACATAAAGGAATATAAAACATAATTTATGCTTACCTGATAAATTTATTTCTCTTGTAGTGTATCCAGTCCACGGATCATCCATTACTTATGGGATACTAACTCCTCCCCAACAGGAAGTGCAAGAGGATTCACCCAGCAGAGCTGCTATATAGTTCCTCCCCTAACTGCCATTACCAGTCATTCGACCGAAAACATGCAGAGAAAGGAAAACCATAGGGTGCAGTGGTGACTGTAGTTTAATGGAAAAATTACCTGCCTTAAAGTGACAGGGCGGGCCGTGGACTGGATACACTACAAGAGAAATAAATTTATCAGGTAAGCATAAATTATGTTTTCTCTTGTTAAGTGTATCCAGTCCACGGATCATCCATTACTTATGGGATACCAATACCAAAGCTAAAGTACACGGATGACGGGAGGGACAGGCAGGCTCTTTATACGGAAGGAACCACTGCCTGAAGAACCTTTCTCCCAAAAAACAGCCTCCGAAGAAGCAAAAGTGTCAAATTTGTAAAATTTGGAAAAAGTATGAAGAGAAGACCAAGTTGCAGCCTTGCAAATCTGTTCAACAGAAGCCTCATTCTTAAAGGCCCAAGTGGAAGCCACAGCTCTAGTAGAATGTGCTGTAATTCTTTCAGGAGGCTGCTGTCCAGCAGTCTCATAGGCTAACCGTATTATGCTACGAAGCCAAAAGGAGAGAGAGGTAGCCGAAGCTTTTTGACCTCTCCTCTGACCAGAATAAACGACAAACAGGGAAGACGTTTGTCGAAAATCCTTAGTTGCCTGTAGATAAAATTTCAGGGCACGGACTACATCTAGATTGTGTAGCAGACGTTCCTTTTTCGAAGAAGGATTAGGACACAAAGATGGAACCACAATCTCTTGATTGATATTCCTGTTAGTGACCACCTTAGGTAGGAACCCAGGTTTAGTACGCAGAACTACCTTGTCTGAATGAAAAATCAGATAAGGAGAATCACAATGTAAGGCAGATAACTCAGAGACTCTTCGAGCCGAGGAAATCGCCATTAAAAACAGAACTTTCCAAGATAACAACTTGATATCAATGGAATGAAGGGGTACAAACGGAACCCCCTGTAAAACATTAAGAACTAAGTTCAAACTCCATGGTGGAGCAACAGTTTTAAACACAGGCTTGATCCTAGCTAAAGCCTGACAAAAAGCTTGAACGTCCGGAACTTCTGACAGACGTTTGTGTAAAAGAATGGACAGAGCTGAAATCTGTCCCTTTAAGGAACTAGCGGATAAACCCTTTTCTAAACCTTCTTGTAGAAAAGACAATATCCTCGGAATCCTAACCTTACTCGATGAGTAACTCTTGGATTCGCACCAATATAAGTATTTGCGCCATATCTTATGGTAAATCTTTCTGGTAACAGGCTTCCTAGCCTGTATTAAGGTATCAATAACTGACTCAGAAAAACCACGTTTTGATAAAATCAAGCGTTCAATTTCCAAGCAGTCAGCTTCAGAGAAATTAGATTTTGATGTTTGAAGGGACCCTGGATCAGAAGGTCCTGTTTCAGAGGTAGCGACCAAGGTGGACAGGATGACATGTCCACTAGATCTGCATACCAAGTCCTGCGTGGCCATGCAGGCGCTATTAGAATCACTGATGCTCTCTCCTGTTTGATTCTGGCAATCAATCGAGGAAGCATCGGGAAGGGTGGAAACACATAAGCCATCCCGAAGGTCCAAGGTGCTGTCAAAGCATCTATCAGAACCGCTCCCGGATCCCTGGATCTGGACCCGTAACGAGGAAGCTTGGCGTTCTGTCGAGACGCCATGAGATCTATCTCTGGTTTGCCCCAACGTCGAAGTATTTGGGCAAAGACCTCCGGATGAAGTTCCCACTCCCCCGGATGAAAAGTCTGACGACTTAAGAAATCCGCCTCCCAGTTCTCCACTCCCGGGATGTGGATTGCTGACAGGTGGCAAGAGTGAGACTCTGCCCAGCGAATTATCTTTGATACTTCCATCATTGCTAGGGAGCTTCTTGTCCCTCCCTGATGGTTGATGTAAGCTACAGTCGTGATGTTGTCTGACTGAAACCTGATGAACCCCCGAGTTGTTAACTGGGGCCAAGCCAGAAGGGCATTGAGAACTGCTCTCAATTCCAGAACGTTTATTGGTAGGAGACTCTCCTCCTGATTCCATTGTCCCTGAGCCTTCAGAGAATTCCAGACAGCGCCCCAACCTAGTAGGCTGGCGTCTGTTGTTACAATTGTCCAGTCCGGCCTGCTGAATGGCATCCCCCTGGACAGATGTGGCCGAGAAAGCCACCATAGAAGAGAATTTCTGGTCTCTTGATCCAGATTCAGAGTAGGGGACAAGTCTGAGTAATCCCCATTCCACTGACTTAGCATGCACAATTGCAGCGGTCTGAGATGTAGGCGTGCAAAGGGTACTATGTCCATTGCTGCTACCATTAAGCCGATCACCTCCATGCATTGAGCTACTGACGGGTGTTGAATGGAATGAAGGACACAGCATGCATTTTGAAGCTTTGTTAACCTGTCTTCTGTCAGGTAAATCTTCATTTCTACAGAATCTATAAGAGTCCCCAAGAAGGGAACTCTTGTGAGTGGAAAGAGAGAACTCTTCTTTTCGTTCACCTTCCATCCATGCGACCTTAGAAATGCCAGTACTAACTCTGTATGAGACTTGGCAGTTTGAAAGCTTGAAGCTTGTATCAGAATGTCGTCTAGGTACGGAGCTACCGCAATTCCTCGCGGTCTTAGTACCGCCAGAAGAGCACCCAGAACCTTTGTGAAGATTCTCGGAGCCGTAGCCAATCCGAATGGAAGAGCTACAAACTGGTAATGCCTGTCTAGAAAGGCAAACCTTAGATACCGGTAATGATCTTTGTGAATCGGTATGTGAAGGTAAGCATCCTTTAAATCCACTGTGGTCATGTACTGACCCTTTTGGATCATGGGTAAAATTGTCCGAATAGTTTCCATTTTGAACGATGGAACTCTTAGGAATTTGTTTAGGATCTTTAAATCCAAGATTGGCCTGAAAGTTCCCTCTTCTTTGGGAACCACAAACAGATTTGAGTAAAACCCTTGTCCTTGTTCCGACCGCGGAACCGGATGGATCACTCCCATTAATAAAAGATCTTGTACGCAGCGTAGAAACGCCTCTTTCTTTATTTGGTTTGTTGACAACCTTGACAGATGAAATCTCCCTCTTGGGGGAGAGAATTTGAAGTCTAGAAGGTATCCCTGAGATATGATCTCTAACGCTCAGGGATCCTGGACATCTCTTGCCCAAGCCTGGGCGAAGAGAGAAAGTCTGCCCCCCACTAGATCCGTTCCCGGATCGGGGGCCCTCGATTCATGCTGTCTTAGGGGCAGCAGCAGGTTTCCTGGCCTGCTTGCCCTTGTTCCAGGACTGGTTAGGTCTCCAGCCTTGTCTGTAGCGAGCAACAGCTCCTTCCTGTTTTGGTGCAGAGGAAGTTGATGCTGCTCCTGCTTTGAAATTACGAAAGGAACGAAAATTAGACTGTCTAGCCTTAGGTTTGGCTCTGTCTTGAGGCAGGGCATGGCCTTTACCTCCTGTAATGTCAGCGATAATTTCTTTCAACCCGGGCCCGAATAAGGTCTGCCCTTTGAAAGGTATATTAAGCAATTTAGATTTAGAAGTAACGTCAGCTGACCAGGATTTTAGCCACAGTGCTCTGCGTGCCTGAATGGCGAATCCGGAATTCTTAGCCGTAAGTTTAGTTAAATGTACTACGGCATCTGAAATAAATGAGTTAGCTAACTTAAGGGCTTTAAGCTTGTGTGTAATCTCATCTAATGGAGCTGATTCAAGTGTCTCTTCCAGAGACTCAAACCAAAATGCTGCTGCAGCCGTGACAGGCGCAATGCATGCAAGAGGTTGCAATATAAAACCTTGTTGAACAAACATTTTCTTAAGGTAACCCTCTAACTTTTTATCCATTGGATCTGAAAAGGCACAGCTATCCTCCACCGGGATAGTGGTACGCTTAGCTAAAGTAGAAACTGCTCCCTCCACCTTAGGGACCGTTTGCCATAAGTCCCGTGTGGTGGCGTCTATTGGAAACATCTTTCTAAATATCGGAGGGGGTGAGAACGGCACACCGGGTCTATCCCACTCCTTAATAACAATTTCAGTAAGTCTCTTAGGTATAGGAAAAACGTCAGTACTCGCCGGTACCGCAAAATATTTATCCAACCTACACATTTTCTCTGGTATTGCAACTGTGTTACAATCATTCAGAGCCGCTAACACCTCCCCTAGTAATACACGGAGGTTTTCCAGCTTAAATTTAAAATTTGAAATATCTGAATCCAGTTTGTTTGGATCAGAACCGTCACCCGCAGAATGAAGCTCTCCGTCCTCATGTTCTGCAAATTGTGACGCAGTGTCTGACATGGCCCTAATATTATCAGCGCACTCTGTTCTCACCCCAGAGTGATCACGCTTACCTCTTAGTTCTGGTAATTTAGCCAAAACTTCAGTCATAACAGTAGCCATATCCTGTAATGTGATTTGTAATGGCCGCCCAGATGTACTCGGCGCTACAATATCACGCACCTCCCGAGCGGGAGATGCAGGTACTGACACGTGAGGCGAGTTAGTCGGCATAACTCTCCCCTCGTTGTTTGGTGAAATATGTTAAATTTGTACAGATTGACTTTTATTTAAAGTAGCATCAATACAGTTAGTACATAAATTTCTATTGGGCTCCACTTTGGCTTTAGCACATATAGCACAGATATCTTCCTCTGAATCAGACATGTTTAACACACTAGCAAATAAACTAGCAACTTGGAAATACTTTTCAAGTAATTTACTATAATATGAAAACGTACTGTGCCTATAAGAAGCACAGAAAAAGTTATGACAGTTGAAAATTAATAAACTGAAAAGTTATAGCATCAAATCTTTGTAAAAAAAAACACAATTTTAGCAAAGGATTGCTCCCATTAGCAAAGGATAACTAACCCTGATAGCAGAAAAAAAAAAAATACAGAAATAAACGTTTTTTTATCACAGTCAACTACAATCTCACAGCTCTGCTGTGAGTGAATAACAGTGAGAGAGATCAGTAAACTGTCATAAATTAAATAAAACGACTGCCAAGTGGAAAAAAATAGTGCCCAAAACATTTTTTCACCCAGTACCTCAGAAAATTAAACGATTTTACATGCCAGCAAAAAACGTTTAACATTAATAAATTGAGTGTTATTAAAAAGCCTGTTGCTAGTCCCTGCAAATTAGGCTAAAGTTTTATGCATACAGTATAATTCCAGTGAAGTGCCATTCCCCAGAATACTGAAGTGTAAAATATACATACATGACAGCCTGATACCAGTTGCTGCTACTGCATTTAAGGCTGAGTTTACATTATATCGGTATGGCAGAATTTTCTCATCAATTCCATTGTCAGAAAATAATAAGCTGCTACATACCTCTTTGCAGATTAATCTGCCCGCTGTCCCCTGATCTGAAGTTTACCTCTCCTCAGATGGCCGAGAAACAGCAATATGATCTTAACTACTCCGGCTAAAATCATAGAAAAACTCAGGTAGATTCTTCTTCAAATTCTACCAGAGAAGGAATAACACACTCCGGTGCTATTATAAAATAACAAACTTTTGATTAAAGGTATGAAACTAAGTATAATCACCACAGTCCTCTCACACATCCTATCTATTCGTTGGGTGCAAGAGAATGACTGGGAATGGCAGTTAGGGGAGGAGCTATATAGCAGCTCTGCTGGGTGTATCCTCTTGCACTTCCTGTTGGGGAGGAGTTAGTATCCCATAAGTAATGGATGATCCGTGGACTGGATACACTTAACAAGAGAAAACCCCAACATTTTCTTTTATGATTCAGACAGAGAATACAATTTAACAAAAGATACCATGAAAACGAAGAAAATTTGATAGTAGAAGTAAATTAGAAGGTTGTTTAAATTGCATGTTCTGTCTAAATAATGATAGAAAAACTATGGCGTTCCATGTCCCTTTGATGACGTGCAAATGACTGAAAAATGAATGGTAAAACAAACATTACCCTTAAATGAACATGGAACTATAAATAAACACTGAGCGTGCATAAATGCTAAGCAAACATTAGTCTGAGAATAACAAGTAAATGGGTTTAAAAAAATGATATTATCTTTTAGCGTAAAGTGTCAGTGTTCGTAAAGCAATGGATGCCATCTTTTAACCTAGGTTTCATTCTCTGCTTGAGGCCAATTAGGGACAGCTATGAGTTAGATAAACATTTCTAGAGCTAAGCTTTGCTTTTTTTAAATGATTTGAGGGATCTCTGCCAGGGTGGAGAGCTTTGGATCATCAGACCCTATGTGTTTAACACCTACAAAGATGTTAAATACATAGTTGAAGTCACACACCTGGCATATTTCTGTGTCACTTCTGAGCAGGAGACAGCTGTATATTACGTACATATTCCACTCCTGATTTGCTTACCAACAATGCATTCCAGCTAGGTGTGTGACTTAAAGGGAGAGTGTACTGTGATTTTTCCACCTCTAATGTGTTTTCAATGATCCATTTTACCTGCTGGATTGTATTAAACTATTAACAAATAGCTGGTTTACCTTTATTTTGTCATTTGAAATAGCTGATTTTGCCTTTTGTATCACCACCTATACCGAAAATGTCAGTACTTCAGCACTGGTTATAGAACAGCTATGTAATCAAGAAAGTTTAGAAGAAATCACAATCCCAGAGGGGAGTGGGACAGCATTCTACTAAAGTTCAACCCATTTGATTGGGTTGCAGTTTCAATTAACATAAACAGCTATTTTATATATAAAAATAAACATAAATTAACAAGTCCCCATACTTTTTAATCAAGTCACTGGAAACATATCAATTTCACAGTATATGGTCCCTTTAAGATGTGTTTAATCATTTGCCCACTGGAGGCATGGGTTCGCTATTATAGAGAATTGCAATTAGGGTTAAATTGTTGTTTGGGGTTGTGGTTTGGGTTCATTGGCTATAACACTGGTACTTATGCAATCTAATGATTGGGCTCAGTAACTCCCTGGGGACTGGGCATATAAACTAGCTTCCTATTATTTCATGATTCACACACAGCCCACTAAATAAAAGTGACCATGATCCAGCCATTAAAATTAAGCCTCTAGTGGACTTCCGGTGGGAGGCATTTCAAGATGGCAGCAACAGGCTGAAGCTCTGTGGAGACTACGTCTAAATTATTATCTCACTGCCGCAATTCTTGGCCATCTACACCTCCCTTGGCAGAATTTGTGCCCGGGAACTATAGTGGATTGAGATCATATCATCTTCTCAACCCCGGAAGGCATTTATCCAAGAAGGAATTTCCCTGTCACGCTAGGGGAAACTATTTGCCACCACCGTTATACACTCATCGCCTTTTAAAGTAAATATGCTTGTCTACACAGACATTATTAAAGAGCTAAGTGCAGGGTTTACCCCGCTGCTGGATGGTCTACTGAACACCTGCTTGGATCTCTGCGAAGAAGTACAGAAGGCAGCAGTTGTGACCCGGCATAGACCAGACGCATGTGAGACTGGTAAGGGACGTAACTTGACCGACAACTTGACATGCTGTATCTCAGCACAACAGGCTAAATACCCAGGGGGACCTGTATCAGATTATCGTTACTACTGCACAGACACCTATCTCTCTTACTCAGTGGGAAACAGTGCTCTAGAGGACGACATGTACGCAATGAACGCCACTACCGTGGGGGACTTTCCGTGGAAATCATGGCAGACATCTGCCTTGGAACCACCCACGTCACTCTGCTATTTGCGGGAGAGCCAAGAATGCAAGCCATCTGATTTGACTGGGTCGACAGTGAAGAGAAATTCAGAATTTGGCAACACTGAAACCCCACACGCATTTCCAATAAAGATCTGTAGTGTTCATATCCTGCTGCCCCTCAAGGAGAATGATCAATGGCCTAGCTGGTATATCGTAAGGCAAACTATCTGAAGGCTTTGATGTGTCCCTTTACTTACAACAGTGAACATCAATCTAGCGGTGCTGTCTTGGTCTACACTAGACTTTCCTTACATTTGGTAGGGACTGATAACTTGCTGTCATTTCGTCCTAATCCCTTCACAACACAATAAACGTATGGGGACTGACTAGACTGTGTGTGCAACTTCATATGGAGACTCAGGCATCATGAAGCTCGCTTATCTACCGGCTACACTATAACCCACACATTTGCACTATGGACTGCTATTCACCCTTTGGCTCCAAATTACACTCCTTCAGTCCTTTATGGTGTTGGCCGAACTGCACTTATATCATAAGAGGTTTACCAGGTTTTAGAAACGTTTATTCTGACAAAAAAAAAAAAAAACACATAATTTATGCTTACCTGATAAATTTATTTCTCTTGTAGTGTATCCAGTCCACGGATCATCCATTACTTGTGGGATATTCTCCTTCCCAACAGGAAGTTGCAAGAGGATCACCCACAGCAGAGCTGCTATATAGCTTCTCCCCTCACTGCCATATCCAGTCATTCGACCGAAACAAGCCGAGAAAGGAGAAACCATAGGGTGCAGTGGTGACTGTAGTTTAATTAAAATTTAGACCTGCCTGAAAAGGACAGGGCGGGCCGTGGACTGGATACACTACAAGAGAAATAAATTTATCAGGTAAGCATAAATTATGTTTTCTCTTGTTAAGTGTATCCAGTCCACGGATCATCCATTACTTGTGGGATACCAATACCAAAGCTAAAGTACACGGATGATGGGAGGGACAAGGCAGGAACTTAAACGGAAGGAACCACTGCCTGTAGAACCTTTCTCCCAAAAACAGCCTCCGAAGAAGCAAAAGTATAATATTTGTAAAATTTGGAAAACGTATGAAGGGAAGACCAAGTTGCAGCCTTGCAAATCTGTTCAACAGAGGCCTCATTTTTAAAGGCCCAGGTGGAAGCCACAGCTCTAGTAGAATGAGCTGTAATCCTTTTAGGAGGCTGCTGTCCAGCAGTCTCATAGGCTAAACGGATTATACTGCGAAGCCAAAAAGAAAGAGAGGTTGCCGAAGCCTTCTGACCTCTCCTCTGTCCAGAGTAAACAACAAACAGGTTAGATGTTTGGCGAAAATCTTTAGTAGCCTGTAAGTAAAACTTCAAGGCACGGACTACGTCTAGATTATGCAAAAGACGTTCCTTCTTTGAAGAAGGATTAGGACATAATGATGGAACAACAATCTCTTGATTGATATTCTTGTTAGAAACCACCTTAGGTAAAAACCCAGGTTTAGTAGGCAGAACAACTTTATCTGAATGAAAGATCAGATAAGGAGAATCACAATGTAAGGCAGATAACTCCGAGACTCTTCGAGCCGAGGAAATAGCCATCAGAAAAAGAACTTTCCATGAAAGAAGTTTGATATCAATAGAATGAAGGGGTTCAAACGGAACCCCTTGAAGAACTTTAAGAACCAAGTTTAAGCTCCATGGAGGAGCAACAGGTTTAAACACAGGCTTAATTCTAACTAAAGCCTGACAAAATGCCTGAACGTCTGGAACTTCTGCCAGACGCTTGTGTAAAAGAATAGACAGAGCAGAAATCTGTCCCTTTAAAGAACTAGCTGATAATCCTTTGTCCAAACCCTCTTGGAGGAAGGACAATATCCTAGGAATCCTAACCCTACTCCATGAGTAATTCTTGGATTCACACCAATGAAGATATTTACGCCATATCTTGTAGTAATTTTTCCTGGTGACAGGCTTTCGTGCCTGTATTAAGGTATCAATTACTGACTCGGAGAAGCCACGCTTTGATAGGATCAAGAATTCAATCTCCATGCAGTCAGTCTCAGAGAAAGTAGATTCGGATGATTGAAAGGACCTTGTATTAGAAGGTCTTGTCTCAGAGTCCATGGTGGAAAGGATGACATGTCCACTAGGTCTGCATACCAGATCCTGCGTGGCCATGCAGGCGCTATCAATATCACTGATGCTCTTTCCTGTTTGATTTTGGCAATCAGACGAGGGAGCAGAGGAAATGGTGGAAACACATAAGCCAGGTTTAAGAACCAAGGCGCTGCTAGAGCATCTATCAGTGCCGCTTCTGGGTCCCTGGACCTGGATCCGTAACAAGGAAGCTTGGCGTTCTGGTGAGACGCCATGAGATCCAATTCTGGTTTGCCCCAACGTAGAACCAATTGAGCAAACACCTCCGGATGGAGTTCCCATTCCCCCGGATGAAAAGTCTGACAACTTAGAAAATCCACCTCCCAGTTCTCTACACCTGGGATATGGATCGCTGACAGGTGGCAAGAGTGAGTCTCTGCCCAGCGAATTATCTTGGAGACTTCTGACATCGCTAGGGAACTCCTGGTTCCCCCTTGATGGTTGATGTAAGCCACAGTCGTGATGTTGTCCGACTGAAATCTGATGAACCTCAGTGTTACTAGCTGAGGCCAAGCCAGAAGAGCATTGAATATTGCTCTTAACTCCAGAATATTTATTGGGAGGAGTTTCTCCTCCTGAGTCCATGAACCCTGAGCCTTCAGGGAGTTCCAGACTGCACCCCAACCTAGAAGGCTGGCATCTGTTGTTACAATTGTCCAATCTGGTCTGCGAAAGGTCATACCCTTGGACAGATGGGCCCGAGATAACCACCAGAGAAGAGAATCTCTGGTTTCCTGATCCAGATTTAGTAGAGGGGACAAATCTGTGTAATCCCCATTCCACTGACTGAGCATGCATAATTTCAGCGGTCTGAGATGCAGGCGCGCGAATGGCACTATGTCCATCGCCGCTACCATTAAGCTGATTACTTCCATGCACTGAGCCACCGTGGGGCGCGGAATGGAGTGTAGAACACGGCAAGCATTTAGAAGTTTTGATAACCTGGACTCCGTCAGGTAAATTTTCATTTCTACAGAATCTATTAGAGTCCCTAGGAAGGAAACCCTTGTGAGAGGAGATAGAGAACTCTTTTCTTCGTTCACTTTCCACCCATGCGACCTCAGGAATGCCAGAACTATCTCTGTATGAGATTTGGCAATTTGAAAGCTTGACGCCTGTATCAGGATATCGTCCAGGTAAGGAGCCACCGCTATGCCTCGCGGTCTTAGGACCGCCAGAAGTGAGCCCAGAACCTTTGTAAAAATTCTTGAGGCTGTAGCCAACCCGAATGGAAGAGCTACAAATTGGTAATGCCTGTCTAGAAAGGCAAACCTCAGGAACTGATGATGATTCTTGTGAATCGGAATGTGAAGGTAGGCATCCTTTAAGTCCACTGTGGTCATGTACTGACCCTCTTGGGTAAAATGGTTCGAATAGTTTCCATCTTGAATGACGGAACTCTGAGGAATTTGTTTAGGATCTTTAAATCCAAAATTGGTCTGAAGGTTCCCTCTTTTTGGGAACCACAAACAGATTTGAATAAAACCCCTGTCCTTGTTTCATCCGCGGAACTGGATGGATCACTCCCATTACAAGGAGATCTTGTACGCAGCTTAGGAATGCCTCTTTCTTTATCTGGTTTGCAGATAATCTTGAAAGGTGAAATCTCCCTTGTGGAGGAGAAGCTTTGAAGTCCAGAAGATATCCCTGAGATATGATCTCCAACGCCCAGGGATCCTTAACATCTCTTGCCCACGCCTGGGCGAAGAGAGAGAGTCTGCCCCCTACTAGATCCGTTGTCGGATAGGGGGCCGCTCCTTCATGCTGTCTTAGAGGCAGCAGCAGGCTTTCTGGCCTGCTTGCCCTTGTTCCAGGACTGGTTAGGTTTCCAGGCCTGCTTGGATTGAGCAAAAGTTCCCTCCTGTTTTGAAGCAGAGGAAGTTGATGTTGCACCTGCCTTGAAATTTCGAAAGGCACGAAAATTAGACTGTTTGGCCTTTGATTTGGCCCTGTCCTGAGGAAGGGTATGACCCTTACCTCCAGTAATGTCAGCAATAATTTCTTTCAAACCAGGCCCGAATAAGGTCTGCCCCTTGAAAGGAATGTTGAGTAATTTAGACTTTGAAGTCACATCAGCTGACCAGGATTTGAGCCATAGCGCCCTACGCGCCTGGATGGCGAATCCGGAATTCTTAGCCGTTAGTTTAGTCAAATGAACAATGGCATCAGAAACAAATGATTTAGCTAGCTTAAGAGTTCTAAGCTTGTCAACAATTTCAGTCAATGGAGCTGTATGGGTGGCCTCTTCCAGGGCCTCAAACCAGAATGCCGCCGCAGCAGTGACAGGCGCAATGCATGCAAGGGGCTGTAAAATAAAACCTTGTTGAATAAACATTTTCTTAAGGTAACCCTCTAATTTTTTTATCCATTGGATCTGAAAAAGCACAACTGTCCTCAACCGGGATAGTGGTACGCTTTGCTGAAGTAGAAACTGCTCCCTCCACCTTAGGGACAGTCTGCCATAAGTCCCGTGTAGTGGCATCTATTGGAAACATTTTTACTAATAATTTCTGTAAGCCTTTTAGGTATTGGAAAAACATCAGTACTCACCAGCACTGCATAGTATTTATCCAGCCTACACAATTTCTCTGGCACTGCAATTGTGTCACAGTCATTCAGAGCAGCTAATACCTCCCCAAGCAATACACGGAGGTTCTCAAGCTTAAATTTAAAATTAGAAATCTCTGAATCAGGTCTCCCCGATTCAGAGACGTCACCCACAGACTGAAGCTCTCCATCCTCAGGTTCTGCATATTGTGACGCAGTATCAGACATGGCTCTTACAGCATCTACGCGCTCTGTATCTCGTCTAACCCCAGAGCTATCGCTTTTGCCTCTCAATTCAGGCAATCTGGATAATACCTCTGACAGTGTATTATTCATGATTGCAGCCATGTCCTGCAAAGTAATTGCTATGGGCGTCCCTGATGTACTTGGCGCCATATTAGCGTGCGTCCCTTGAGCGGGAGGCGAAGGGTCCGACACGTGGGGGGAGTTAGTCGGCATAACTTCCCCCTCGACAGACCCCTCTGGTAACAATTCTTTTATAGATAAAGACTGATCTTTACTGTTTAAGGTGAAATCAATACATTTAGTACACATTCTCCTATGGGGCTCCACCATGGCTTTTAAACATAATGAACAAGTATCCTCTGTTTCAGACATGTTTGTACAGACTAGCAATGAGACTAGCAAGCTTGGAAAACACTTTAAAGCAAGTTAAGAAGCAATATAAAAAACGTTACTGTGCCTCTAAGAGAAACAAATTTTGACAAAATTTGAAATAACAGTGAAAAAAGGCAGTTACACTAACAAAATTTTTACAGTGTATGTAACAAGTCAGCAGAGCATTGCACCCACTTGCAAATGGATGATTAACCCCTTAATAACAAAAACAGAATAATAAATGACAAAAACGTTTTCTAAACACAGTCACAACAACTGCCACAGTCTACTGTGATTGTTACCCTCCTCAAACACGACTTTGAAGCCTTTTGAGCCCTTCAGAGATGTCCTGGATCATGCAGGAAGAAGCTGAATGTCTCTGTCAGTATTTTTAGCTGCACAGAAAAGAACTAAAATAGGCCCTTCCCACTCATATTGCATTAGTGGAAAGGCTCAGGAACTGTTTCTAGGCAAAAATCAAACCAGCCATGTGGAAAAAAACTAGGCCCCAATAAGTTTTGTCACCAAACATATATAAAAACGATTAAACATGCCAGCAAACGTTTTATATTACACTTTTGTAAGAGTATGTATCTTTATTAATAAGCCTGATACCAGTAGCTATCACTGCATTTAAGGCTTTACTTACATTAATCCGGTATCAGCAGCATTTTCTAGCAAATTCCATCCCTAGAAAAATATTAACTGCACATACCTTATTGCAGGAAAACCTGCACGCCATTCCCTCTCTGAAGTTACCTCACTCCTCAGAATATGTGAGAACAGCAATGGATCTTAGTTACTTCTGCTAAGATCATAGAAATCACAGGCAGATTCTTCTTCTAATGCTGCCTGAGATGAAACAGTACACTCCGGTACCATTTAAAAATAACAAACTTTTGATTGAAGTTAAAAAACTAACTATATAGGGTTGCCAGCTGTCCTTCAAAAAAATACTGGACAGCCAAACGGATAACGGGGGAGAAAGATGCGGGGTTTAAAACACAGTAGTGATTGCGGCACAAAAAAAGTACACACATTATTTTAAATGTGTTTTATTATATATATATATATATATATATATATATATATATATATATATATATATATATACACATACATACACACACACACACACACAAGCACACACACACATATATATATATATTATTATTTTTTTAGGGTGATATTGCAAACACAGACCTCATGGTGAGGTGAACTTAAACTGTCAGTTTTCAAATTATACTTGAAGGTTAAATTTCCCACTTATACAGAGTCTCAGTCTCAGACCACAAAAACAGCATATTTTGTATCAATATCTCTGGCTTAACAAATGAAATACAAAACTGTACAAACACATCTTTGTTACCAAGGGGTTACACTTATTGTTACTGGCACTTGCGAACTGTGTAAATAAAAATATAACTATGGATGATGTTCTGAGGATATTTTGTGAATAGTGGACATTTACACTGTAAGCAATGAATGCAAACTAACAATACCCTGATGAGGCACAGACACTCAGAAGTTTGGTGAGTGAGTGACCCATCAGTAGAGGGAGATTTCCAGCTATTCCTAATATGATGATGTACAGTGTTATCTCACTACAGAAAAAATCTTCATTCTGTATGTTTATTATTTTAATTTTTCAACAATAAAAATAAATACTGGGGCTATCAGAGTCAGGCAACCTGACACTGAAAACCCTAGTATTTATTTTTATTGTTGAAAAATTAAAATAATAAACATACAGAATGAAGATTTTTTCTGTAGTGAGATAACACTGTACATCACCACCTACAAATGTGCAGCAATTAGCAGGTCTGGTCACAGGTGAGCTAGTTGGCCTAAAAACATGGCACGCCTCAGCCTAGTGCCACTTACCAACCTTCTCTCTCTTTCTCCAGCCCGGACTCTGCACCGCTTCTTGATCTATCTTCATTCTGCTCGGAGGCTGAGCTTGCAAGTGCACCGCGTGACACGGCACATGTGACGTCCTTCCAGGCCGACCTACATCAGTCAGCTCAGCTGCCTCTCTAAAAAAAAGGGTCGCTGCCTGCTTCCCCGCTCTAACTGGACACATCACAATCGTAGCCTGTGGAAACCGCACCACCGCTGTGTGCCTGCCTAAGTCTCTAACAGTGCAAAACACTTGTTTTGGAGCAGAGACACAGCAGTGTTGGTGCGGTATTTGAGACTCACTGTCCCATGTGATATTGATGCAAGTTGTGATGGGCGGCAGGCCCCCCCGTGACAGACCTCCCAGACAATGCCCGCCCCGTGACAGACCTCCCAGACAATGCCCGGTTGCAACTGTGGATGGTCCAGTGTGTGTGTGTCAGTCTGATTACGCTGCGCACTGCTAGCCTGCTATTCTGACCCTTTGTCCGGTTTTCTACAAAAATATTACCGGACAGAAAAGTAAAATACCGGACTGTCCGGTCTAATACCGGACACCTGGCAACCCTATAACTATAATACACCACTCTCCTCTTACTACGTCCATCTTTGTTGAGAGTTGCAAGAGAATGAATGGATATGGCAGTGAGGGGAGGAGCTATATAGCAGCTCTGCTGTAGGTGATCCTCTTGCAACTTCCTGTTGGGAAGGAGAATATCCCACAAGTAATGGATGATCCGTGGACTGGATACACTTAACAAGAGAAAAAGTTTCTTTGAATTGCTGCACAACTCTAAAGAGGTTTAATTACTTCAGTTTAAAATGCTCACTAAAGAGTTCTTGCATGTAATACTGCGAGGTCAGCTTTTGTTCTCTTGCACTACATGTATAATTGACAACACAAGCACCACGGCTAGAGACATATAATTACCCTTACTCATAAATTTGTAATTATTTTAGTCAGTTTGATATGTATATACTTCCATACACTGTGACCTTTTGAGGATTCACAAGTTATTTTGATATTGTCCTGCCCCTCTTTTCTATCTTTATACAGATTTGGCTAGCGAAATAGTTTGTTCCTCCATTTAAGTTCCCCCAACCTGTTAAACTACTGTCACAATCATTCCATACGTATTCTGGATATGCTTAGTACTAATGTTCTTATTTACAATTCGATGTATGGGATTCCAACTCAACGCATGTAGTAGCCTAGCCTTGATTATTTTTTTTATTTTTTTGGCACTAATTTACCCTCCTCACTTATTTACTCACTTCACTTTTTGATCCAAACCCTGAGACTCACTTTCATGATACTGACATTTAGCTACTGGCCTTCCATGAATTATGAGCCACCCGAAATGAAAATCTTATTAAATGTCCTATGTTCATGGATTATAACTAGCAGGTTATCTGCTTATTTCCTAATAGAAGATAATGGGATCACACGCTTCTTGACTGTATGTTAGTCTAATGAAAGCATATTAGTCCTCACATTTAAACCTTAGTACCATAAAACTTAGTAACTGAGAATTGAAATCTCGATAATTCAGCTCCATATATATCACAAACTGTAATAATCCTCGCTTTCAAAAAGGTAAAAGAGGAAAAATTCACACTTTGACTTTATTGTTGTTGTTTTATTGTTATGGTTCTATTTGTGTTGTTTTATGTTTGTTTGGTTTGTTATTTTAGAAAAACAAGGAGTTCAAGTAATCCTCAACATCCCACTAATCTTAGTTGCTTTACTTGCTAAAAGTGACTTCTTGATTTAAAACATCTTTGTTTCCATACAATGGGATGGATATATCTTATATCTCATATGTATATTGCCCCTCTGCTTTATCTCAAGAAAAACTGTATACACATACTGCAATCCTTCATTTTTAATATTTTGTCAGATTGACTTTATTATGTATTGCAATAACTTTTCTGATGTATATCTTTACCTGTGTGTATCATGTATCTGAACTCCTTGAATAAAAAGAATTGTAAAAAAAAAAAAATTAAGCCTCTATAAAAAATCTCGTGTATATAGATTTTTTTTCTAGCAATTCCATTAGAACAACTTTCATGTGATCTAGGCCACAATCTATATTTTTAACTGAGATTTTAATGATTAACAATTCTTTTTTTCCCTTTCAGTTTGCCTATTGCCAGTATTTTATTTTAAATGAATAAAGGACAAGTTCAGATTAGCAACATTAGACAGCTACTTCAGAGAGGCACTGATTACTATTTGGCTTTTGCAACTAATAGTCTTAATTTTGTTTTAAACAAAACAGTCTGATCTTGGACAAGATTACATATGCGTCGTCGCCTATTTTTAGTCGGATCTAGAGATCACATATACGGCGCCGCATACAAGTTACACGCGTGTATTTCACCCGTCGCCCGCAGTTTTTACTCCCATAAACTCACACAGAACCGGCGTCGGCTGTCGGTATCACATATTCAGCACAAGAACTTACGCGCCGAGAATGGAGAAATGTTACTCCATATTCACCTCGCCACACATAGGCAGGTGCAGCAAGGCTTCCACTGACTATGAAAGTACTGTAGCTCCCTAGAAGCCTTAACAAACACCTAAAGCATGCGCAATATCCACTTCTAATCCGCCATCCCCCCATTGCAATAACTAATAAAATGTATTAACCCCCTAATCTGCCAACCCCACATTGCAAAGTACCTAATAAAGTTATTAACCCCTAATCGGCCACCACCACCCCACAGCGCAAAGTACCTAGTTACACTATTAACCCCTAAACCACCACCCCCCACAACACAAACTACCTATTGACACTATTAACCCCTAATCTGCCAACCCACCACAACACAAAGTATTCATCTAATAACTAAGCCCCCTAACCTAACACCCCTTAAATTAACCCCAATTAAAATACACTTACATAAAAAAATACTAGCTAGCTTTTATTTTATTTATACTAGCTTTGATTTTCATGGGCACAAAAAGAGCTGATTGTCCTTTTAAGGGCAATGCCCATACAAATGCCCCTTTAGGGGCAATGGGTAGATTAGGTTTATTTTTAATTAGGTCTTTTTTATTTTGGGGGGGTTGTACTGTTATAGGTAATTTCTATTTTTTTGGGGGTAAAAGAGCTGTTTTCATTAGGGCAATGCCCTACAAAAGGCCCTTTTAAAGGATATTGGTAGTTTATTGTTAGATTAGGGGGTGTTTTTTATTCTGGGGTGGCTTTTTGTTTTTAAAAGAGTATTAGATTAGGAATAACTTTTTTTATTTTGGGTAATGTCATTGTTTTTTTCTGTAATCTTAGCTTTTTTATTTTTTGAAATCTTAGCTTTTTATTTTAATTTAATCTTTTATTTTATTTTATATGATGTTAGGATTTTTTATTTTCATGTAATGTTAGTTTTTTTTTATTAATTAATTTTTATTTTTTTAGAATTTGTAATTAATTTTAATGTAGCTAGTATTTTTTTATGTTAGTGTATTTTAATTGGTGTTAATTTAGGGGATTGTTAGGTTAGGGGGGTTATTATTAGATTAATACTTTGTGATGTGGGGGGTTGGAGCATTAGGGGTTAATAGGGTAATTAGTTAAATTGTGATGTGGGGGGTTAATATTATTATACTTTATTTATGAAGCGCTATCATATTCCGCAGCGCTGTCCATGTATACAGTTCATTTAAATAAAACAATAATATAAAACTTGTAAGAGACATGACAAAATTTACAAACACATACAGGAGGAATTGAGGGCCCTATTCCCGTGGGAATTTACAATCTAGAAGGGTAGGAGGTTGAGAAACAGGAGGTGAGGACTGCAAGATTGAATGAGGGAAATGTTGTTAGGTAAGAGAAATTTCATTGAGTTAGGTGCTAGGCTTCCCTGAACAGAAAAGTCTTCAGGGAACATTTAAAGGAAGACAGATTAGGGCAAAGTCTGACAGCACAAGGGAGAGTGCTCCAGAGGGTAGGTGCTGCACGAGAGAAGTCCTGCAGTCTAGCATGAGAGGAGGTGATAGTCGCAGATGCAAGGAGCAGGTCATTGTTGGATCTTAGTGGGCGGGCTGGAGTATACTTGTTGATTAGAGAGGATAGGTAGAGGGAAGCGGTGTTGGTGAACGTTTGTATGCAAGGGTGAGAATTTTCAATTTAATTCTGCTGTGAATGGGGAGCCAATGAAGGGACTCGCAGAGAGGTGCAGCAGATACAAAGCGACAGGAAATGTGTATCAGCCTGGCAGAGGCATTTAGAATGGATTGAAGGGGGGAGAGGCGGGAAAGCAGTAGTCAAGTCGGGAAATAACAAGGGAGTGGAATATTTGCTTTGTGGTGTTAGCGCACAGAAAAGGTTGAATCTTGGAAATATTGCGTAGATAGTTGCGGCAGGATGTAGAAAGCGATTGGATATGGGGGACGAAGGATAGATTTGAGTCAAGTGTAACTCGGAGGCAGCAGACTTGGGGTAATGGGAAAATGGTGATGTCGTCAACAGGGATAGAGAAGTCAGAAGTCGGCGGAGAGCTTGAGGGGGGATAAGAAGGAGCTCAGTCTTGGACATGTTAATCTTTAGGTGGTGAGAGGCCATCCAGGAAGAAATACCAGATAAGCGGTCTCTGACATGAGAGAGGACAGAGGGAGAGAGAGCAGGGGTGGAGAGGTAGATCTGGGTGTCATCAGCATAGAGGTGATATTTGAAGCCATAACTGTTGATAAGTTTACCCAGCGAAGAAGTATAAATGGAGAAGAGTAGAGGACCCAGAACAGATCCTTGAGGTACTCCAACAGACAAAGGCATTGGAGGAGTAGCCGGCAAATGACACAGAAAAAGATCTGTGAGAAAGATAGGAGTGAATCCAGGAAAGAGCAGTGTCACAGAGGCCAAGAGAGCTAAGGGTCTGTAGGAGGAGGGGGTGGTCAACTGTGTCGTAGGCAGGTAAGATGAGTATAGAGTAGTGGCCAATAATTTTAGTAGAGAGAAGATCGTTCGTAACCTTGGTAAGGGCAGTCTCAGTTGAGTATTTGGGGCAGAATTCGGGTTGCAGGGGGTCAAACAAGGAGTTGGCGGACAAGAAGTGGGTTAGGCGATTGTAAACTAGTTTTTCAAGGAGTTTTGATGTTAGTGGAAGCAGTGAAATTGGGCGGTAGCTTTCAGGAGAATTAGGGTTGAGGGAGGGTTTTTTGAGTATGGGAGTGACTTTTGCGTGTTTGAAAGAAGATGGGAATGAGCCGGTAGAGAGAGATAGGTTGAAGATGTGGGAAAGAGCAGAAATGAGGGTGGAAGATAGGGAGGGTATTAGATGGGAAGGGATAGGGTCGAGTGGGCATGTAGTAAGGTGTGAGGAAGATAGTGAGGAAGAAACTTCATTCTCAGTGGCTGGATGGAAGATGCAGAGGGTGGCAGAGGGAGTAGTTGTTGTTCCTGTTGTTGGAATATTGCAGGTTGGTGTTGGAATGTTGTTTCGGATAGTACATGTTTTGTTTAAAAAGTAGTCTGCCAGGTCTTGAGCACTAAAGTCAGACGGGGAGGGTGGAGCAGGTGGGTAGAGGAGAGAGTTAAAGGTGGAGAAGTGGGTTGATTGTTTATGGGTTAATACTTTTATTCGTTAGATTGCGATGTGGGGGTTGGCATTTTAGAGGTTAATACTTTTATTAGTAGTTGCGATGTGGGGGGATGGTGGATATAGGGGTTTTGACGTGTCAGTTTTTTTGTCTTTAGACGGTTAGGTTTTTAGGTGGAATTTGTTTTAAAACTTAGGCGCCGGCAGTTCATATACTGCCGTAACTCACTGGCGACTCCAGAAATGTGTAAGTCGCCAGTTTATCCAACTTACGGCAGTATTTGAGCTTCCAGCGCAGTTTATGTGATTCACCTGATGTCAGAGGTGAACCTACGGGCAACGGGGGTTTCAGCAGTTGCGCTTAAACTTACGCCACATATGTAATCTCGCCCTTGTCTCTTGTCTCTTGAGTTTGTAGTTTTAGGAAACATTAATTTTATGATGTTAAACCAGGTCTATGGAGTAGTTTAGCCTTTAAATCAGAATTTTGAGTTTAGCAAATAAAGAATAATTCTGCTCATTTAGTTATTTCCATTACAATTAATAATATCTACAAATACTGGTTTTGGGATATTCAGAGGAAATAAGGGATTTACAAAAATAAATATTTTCAAAAGAGAAGATTGCAATTGTTAGAAAATATTTTATATATATATACTGTATATATATATATATATATATATATATATATATATATATATATATATATATATATATATATATATATAAAATACACTTTTCTGCATCATATCTTTATCTAAAACCAAAAAACACAATTTATGCTTACCTGATAAATTTATTTCTCTTGTGGTGTATCCAGTCCACGGATCATCCATTACTTGTGGGATATTCTCATTCCCAACAGGAAGTTGCAAGAGGACACCCACAGCAGAGCTGTAATATAGCTCCTCCCCTAACTGTCATAGCCAGTCATTCGACCGAAAACAAGTCGAGAAAGGAGGAACCATAGGGTGCAGTGGTTACTGTAGTTTAAATTTAAAAATAACCTGCCTTAAAATGACAGGGCGGGCCGTGGACTGGATACACCACAAGAGAAATAAATTTATCAGGTAAGCATAAATTGTGTTTTCTCTTGTAAGGTGTATCCAGTCCACGGATCATCCATTACTTGTGGGATACCAATACCAAAGCTAAAGTACACGGATGAAGGGAGGGACAAGGCAGGAACTTAAATGGAAGGAACCACTGCCCGTAAAACCAGTCTCTCAAATATAGCCTCCGAAGAAGCAAAAGTATCAAATTTGTAAAATTTTGAAAAAATATGAAGCGAAGACCAAGTTGTCGCCTTGCAAATCTGATCAAAAGAAGCCTCATTTTAAAAGGCCCAAGTGGAAGCCACAGCTCTAGTGGAATGAACTGTAATCCTTTCAGGAGGCTGCTGTCCAGCAGTCTCATAGGCTAAGCGGATTAAGCTTCTTAGTCAAAAAGAAAAAGAGGTTGCCGAAGCCTTTTGACCTCTCCTCTGTCCAGAGTAGACAACAAACAAAGCAGATGTTTGACGAAAATCTTTAGTAGCTTGTAAGTAAAACTTTAAAGCACGGACCACGACCAGATTGTGTAACACAAGGATGGAAAAACAATCTCTTGATTGATATTCTTGTTAGATACTACCTTAGGTAAGAACCCAGGTTTGGTACGCAGGACTACCTTATACGTATGAAAAATCAGATAAGGAGAATCACATTGTAAGGCAGATAGCTCAGAGACTCTACGAGCCGAGGAAATAGCTACCAAAAAACTTTCCAAGATAAAAGCTTGATATCTATGGAATGAAGAGGTTCAAATGGAACTCCTTGAAGAACCTTAAGAACCAAGTTTAAGCTCCATGGTGGAGCAACAGGTTTAAACACAGGCTTGATTCTAACTAAAGCCTGACAAAATGCCTGAACGTCTGGAACATATGCCAGACGCTTAACTAGCTGACAATCCTTTTTCCAAACCTTCTTGGAGAAAAGATAATATCCTAGCAATCCAGACCTTACTCCATAAGTAACCCTTGGATTCACACCAATAAAGATATCTACGCCATACCTTATGGTAAATTTTCCTGGTGACAGGCTTTCGTGCCTGTCTTAAGATATCAATAACTGACTCGGAGAAGCCACGCTTTGATAAAATCAAGCGTTCAATCTCCAGGCAGTCAGCCTCAGAGAATTTAGATTTGGATGGTTGAAAGGACCCTGAAGTAGAAGGTCCTGTTTCAGAGGCAGAGACCATGGTGGAAAGGATGGCATGTCCACTAGATCTGCATACCAGGTCCTGCGTGGCCACGCAGGTGCTATCAGAATCACCGATGCTCTCTCCTGCTTGATCTTGGCAATCAGTCGAGGGAGCAGAGGAAACGGTGGAAACACATAAGCCAGGTTTAAAGACCAGGGCGCTGCTAGAGCATCTATCAGTGTCGCCTTAGGATCCCTGGACCTGGATCTGTAACACGGAAGCTTGGCGTTCTGGCGAGACGCCATGAGATCCAGTTCTGGTTTGCCCCAACGATGAATCAGTTGTGCAAATACCTCCGGATGGAGTTCCCACTCTCCCGGATGAAAAGTCTGACGACTTAGAAAATCCGCCTCCCAGTGCTCTACACCTGGGATATGGATAGCTGATAGGTGGCAAGAGTGAATCTCTGCCCAGCGAATTATTTTTTAAACTTCTAACATCTCTAGGGAACTTCTCGTTCCCCCTTGATGGTTGATGTAAGCTACAGTCGTGATGTTGTCCGACTGAAATCTGATGTACCTCAGAGTTGCTAACCGAGGCCAAGCCTGAAGAGCCTTGAATATCGCTCTTAGTTCCAGAATATTTAATGGAAGGAGAGACTCCTCCTGAGTCCACGATCCCTGAGCCTTCAGGGAGTTCCAGACTGCACCCCAACCTAGAAGGCTGGCATCTGTCGTAACAATTGTCCAATCTGGCCTGCGAAAGGTCATACCTTTGGACAGATGGACCCGAGATAGCCACCAGAGAAGAGAATCCCTGGTCTCTTGGCCCAGATTCAGTTGAGGGGACAAATCTGTGTAATCCCCGTTCCACTGACTGAGCATGCATAGTTGCAGCAGTCTGAGATGTAAGCGTGCAAACGGCACTATGTCCATTGCCGCTACCATTAAGCCGATTACTTCCATACACTGAACCACCGAAGGGCGCGGAATGGAATGAAGAACCCGGCAGGAATTTAGAAGCGTTGATAACCTGGACTCCGTCAGGTGAATTTTAATTTCTACAGAATCTATCAGAGTCCCTAGAAAGGAAACTCTTGTGAGTGGGGATAGAGAACTCTTTTCCTCGTTCACTTTCCACCCATGCGACCACAGAAATGCCAGTACTATGTCCGAATGAGACTTGGCAATTTGGAAGTTTGACGCCTGTATCAGGATGTCGTCTAAATAAGGGGCTACTGCTATGCCCCGCGGCCTTAGAACCACCATAAGCGACCCTAGAACCTTTGTAAAGATTCTTGGGGCTGTAGCTAATCCCAAGGGAAGAACTACAACTGGTAATGCCTGTCTTGAAAGGCAAACCTGAGAAACCGATGATGATCTTTGTGTATCGAAATGTGAAGATAAGCATCCTTTAGATCCACTGTAGTCATATATTGACCCTCCTGGATCAGTGGTAGGATGGTACGAATAGTTTCCATCTTAAACGACGGAACTTTGAGGAATTTGTTTAAGATCTTTAGATCCAAAATTGGTCTGAAGGTTCCCTCTTTTTTGGGAACCACAAACAGATTTGAGTAAAAACCCTGTCCCTGTTCCTCCTTTGGAACTGGATGGATCACTCCCATAACTAGGAGGTCTCGTACAGAGTGTAAAAATGCCTCTCTCTTTATCTGGTGTGCAGATAATTGTGAAAGGTGAAATCTCCCTTTTTGGGGGGAAGCTTTGAAGTCCAGAAGATATCCCTGGGATATAATTTCCAACGCCCAGGGATCCTGAACATCTCTTGCCCACGCCTGGGCAAAGAGTGAAAGGCTGCCCCCTACTAGATCCGTTCCCGGATAGGGGGCCGTTCCTTCATGCTGTCTTAGAGGCAGCAGCAGGCTTTTTTACCTGCTTACCTTTTTTCCAGGTCAGGTTTGGTCTCCAGACCGTCTTGGATTGAGCAAAAGTTCCCTCTTGTTTATTATTAGAGGAAGTTGATGCCGCACCTGCCTTGAAGTTTTGAAAGGCACGAAAATTAGACTGTTTGGCCCTAGATTTGGACCTGTCCTGAGGAAGGGCATGACCTTTTCCTCCAGTGATATCAGCAATAATCTCCTTCAACCAGGCCCGAATAGGGTCTGCCCCTTGAAGGGAATGTTAAGTAGCTTAGATTTTGAAGTCACGTCAGCTGACCATGATCTAAGCCATAGCGATCTGCGCGCCTGTATAGCAAAACCAGAATTCTTAGCCGTTAGTTTAGTCAAATGAACAATGGCATCAGAATAAAAGAATTGGCTAGCTTAAGTGCTCTAAGTTTGCCAAGTATGTCATCCAATGGAGTCGCTACCTGTAAAGCCTCTTCCAGAGACTCAAACCAGTATGCCGCAGCAGCAGTGACAGGGGCAATGCATGCAAGGGGCTGTAGGATAAAACCTTGTTGAATAAATATTTTCTTAAGGTAACCTAATTTTTTATCCATTGGATCTAAAAAAAGCACAACTGTCCTCGACAGGGATAGTAGTACGCTTTACTAGAGTAGAAACTGCTCCCTCCACCTTAGGGACTGTCTGCCATAAGTCCCGTGTGGTGGCGTCTATTGGAAACATTTTTCTAAAAATAGGAGGGGAAGAGAACGGCACACCTGGTCTATCCCATTCCTTATTAATAATTTCTGTAAACCTTTTAGGTATTTGGAAAAACATCAGTACACACCGGCACTGCAAAGTATTTATCCAGTCTACACAATTTCTCTGGCACTGCAATGGTATCACAGTCATTCAGAGCAGCTAAAACCTCCCTAAGCAACAAGTGGAGGTGTTCAAGCTTAAATTTAAATGTAGAAATATTAGAATCAGGTATCTTTCCTGAGTCATTAACATCACCCACTGACTGAAGCTCTCTTTCCTCAGCTTCTGCATATTGTGAGGCAGTATCAGACATGGTTCTTAAAGCGTCAGTATGCTCTGCATTTTGTCTCACCCCAGAGCTATCTCACTTACCTCTAAGTTCAGGTAGTCTGGCTAATACCGCTGACAGTGTATTATCCATGACTGCCGCCATGTCTTGTAAAGTAAACGCTATGGGCGCCCTAGATGTACTTGGCGCCATTTGAGCGTGAGTCCCTTAAGCGGAAGTCAAAGGGTCTGACACGTGGGGAAAGTTAGTCGGCATAACTTCCCCCTCGTCAGATTCCTCTGGTGATAAAATTTTTAAAGACAGAAAATTATCTTTATTGCATAAAATGAAATCAGTACATTTGGTACACATTCTAAGGGGGGTTCCACCATGGCTTTTAAACATAATAAACAAGGAGTTTCTTCTATGTCAGACATGTTTATACAGAATAGCAATGAGACTAGCAAGCTTGGAAAACACTTTAAATCAAGTTAACAAGCAAATATAAAAAATGGTACTGTGCCTTTAAGAGAAACAAATTTTGTCAGAATTTGAAAAACAGTGAAAAAATGCAGTAAATCAAACGAAATTTTTACAGTGTGTATAATAGGCTAACAGAGCATTGCACCCACTTGCAAATGGATGATTAACCCCTTAGTTCAAAAAACGGATAAAAAAAACTAAATAGACGTTTTTTAACAGTCACAACCAACTGCCACAGCAAGCTGTGGCCCTACCTTCCCCAATAAACGACTTTGGAAAGCCTTTGGGCCCTTTAGAGATGTCCTATAGCATTCAGAGGGCCTTTGAGGGAAGCTGGATGTCACAGTTTGTAATTTTAACTGCACCAACTGTAACTTTTATACTACAACAGTGGAAATTGTTTCTAGTCAAAATTTAAGCCAGCCATGTGGAAAAAACTAGGCCCCAATAAAGTTTTATCACCAAAGCATATATAAAAACGATTAAAAATGCCAGCAAACGTTTTATATTGCAATTTTATAAGAGTATTACCTCTGAGAGTAAGCATGATACCAGTCGCTATTAAATCACTGTATTCAGGCTTAACTTACATTAATCTGGTATCAGCAGCATTTTCTAGTGTTTTCCATCTCTAGAAAAAATTATAACTGCACATACCTGATAGCAGAATAAACTGCACGCCATTCTCTCGCTGAAGTTTTACCTCATCTGTGTAATCCCCTCAGACATATGTGAGAACAGCAATGGATCTTAGTTACAACCTGCTAAGATCATAGAAACCTCAGGCAGATTCTTCTTCTATTTACTGCCTGAGATAAAATAGCACAACTCCGGTACTATTTAAAAATAACAAACTTTTGATTGAAGAAAATAAACTAGCTATATTTAACCACTCTCTCCTACAACGTCCTTGCTTGTTGAGAGTTGCAAGAGAATGACTGGCTATGACAGTTAGGGGAGGAGCTATATTACAGCTCTGCTGTGGGTGTCCTCTTGCAACTTCCTGTTGGGAATGAGAATATCCCACAAGTAATGGATGATCCGTGGACTGGATACACCTTACAAGAGAAATACAGTTAATGAAAGCTAAATTAGTGCTGAAAAGATATATAATTTTCCTGTGTACATGTGCATCTGCTTTTAGGAATGTCCACATTGATAGCTAGAACTATTAATGGCTAATGGTCGTGACTATTTTGTACCAGCAACTCCACCAAAAGTCTAATGCACCTAGGCCTCCCAGTTCTGAATGAAGTCTGGTAAACATTTTTTTCTAAAGAATATTACAACACAGATGTTCATGCTCAAGTAAAGGTTCTCATATCTCACTATGTATTGTTAGGGAAGATGACACAGAGGATGCCCCAACCCCATATTTGTTGTATAGGCTACTCTTTCACAAGATGGGATTCTTGTCCCATCTTAGTGAAAATATGGAAGCTACAGTCCCTCTTAGTAGACAGGAAATTGCTATTTCTATGGCAATCCCAGGCTTCCTATGACTGTAAGGTTAATGCATAATATAAGGGGTATTGTGTATGTGTTCTATGCTGTTTTATGGAATATGGGGCTCTATTAGAGCCACTACAACATACAGAATATATAGTAAGTAGGTAATAACCATGTGCACGGCAATTGTTTACTAATGATTAACCTCTTTCTGAAACGTGATCTCATTCTAAGAGCTCTAAAATCTCCTCAGTGTACCACTATATACTAACAAGGATTTGGGGAATTATAAAAAAGACAACACATTTTCCTCCTTCATGGCCTATGAGAAATACAAAAGATGACAACCTGACGTCCTTAACATTGAAGGAGCAAATATAACCTGCAAAGCAATTTAGCTCCATAGATGCTGTGCAGCAAATTAAATTACCTATATTTAATCAGGAAAAGACCAAATTCATCTTTGTAAATGGCATGTTCTGCTGAGGTAGCCCCAGGCAGTGCAGCTACCCTTCTGATGTATAAGTGTGCTCGCTGGATAGACATTTCCTAGATCACACCACGCTCCGCGTGACAACCTCTGCACGTAACCAGAGTAATCTAATTGCAGATGAGCAGATCAATGTGCCAGCTCAGGGAGTGCGTATCATGTCTAAACATAAGCCACTAAAGAAGACCAGGACTCATTAACTTGAAGAATGAGGAATCTCTACCTTTGGGACTACCACAGGTATTAGTGGTTTCCTACATTCCTTGAAAAAAAAAAAAGATATCTCCCTCTTTACGATGTGTCAATCTAAACAGGCTACTTTACCAAAAATGGGCCAGCTCCTAAGCTTACATTCTTGCTTTCAAATAAAGATAGTAAGAGAAGAAAGAAAAAATTATAATAGGAGTAAATTAGAAAGTTGCTTAAAATGTCATGCTCAATCTGAATCATGAAATAAAAATTTGGGTTTAGTATCGCATTTTGTCACAACCTCGTCACCTTTTAGTTTGCGAGAAAACACAGTGAGATCTGGAGGGCAGAAATGTTTAGATAATTATGCTCGGATTTGAGAGACAATTTCTTACACGCCCACGGAAAAACACAGTTCAGTCCAATTTTTAATAAAACAACAATTATTCTTTGTATTTTGCCCCATAAGTATAAATTTCTCTGTCTTTTTTGTGCATCCAGTGCACTTAAATTACAATTGATGTTGTACATATTTAATAAGATATATTCCCGTGTAATTTACATACAAATTTTTTTTTTTTATAAAATACAATTTTTGGTGAACAATTTTGTTACAATTTTTGATGCACCTTAACAATACAATTTTTTCCTGCGTATTTATGTGTGAATGTTTCAATTATTCATTTAGTATGCAAATGCAGTATACACCCCTCAGCGAGACATCCTGTTTTCAGGGTAAAAATCATTCCACCAGGGAAATAGAAGTGCTGCGAGCATTCTTAAAGAATCTCACCAGCAGGGGTCAAGTCCTACAAAAAAAAGTGTGGGAACTCACCAAGACTTCCATCTCCCTCACAATTAATATTTTATACACACACACTGTATTTACATGTATATAATCTATACACTTTGGTTGATGAAAGCAAATTAAAACCAATGAAGGGTTGAATAGTTGGGTCTGATACTCCTCCTCTGGCACACAGTCTTACCCACTTAAGGTGCAATAGTCCCATTACTGCTGAAGGGAGCTAGATAACCCCAGAGCAAGCCACATAGAAATGTAAGCACCATGTGTTCCACACAGTGCGGGGTGATCACACAGCAGGACCGCGGACAGGCTTGCATTTAGTGTATTGTAGGAAGTAATACTGCCCATTATTAGAGGATCTCACTATCCCTCTAACCAGACTGTGCTCCAGTTCCACCCACCAGCAGCAGCTGTGTTTACTGAAGTGTTTCTGTTCTCTTTCCAGGGGTAACTTAGTTCCACCTGCAAAACTAGTGTAGGAACTCCGTTCCCATGCATTCCCGCTCGACTTGACCCCTGCTCACCAGCCTAGAGACATTAAGATAATCGGGCCCAAAGTGTCATATCAATTTCACCACTGAATTGGTTTGTCCTTGTGTGTTGTGCTGCACATATATAATAATGACAAAAATGTTTACCTTATAAGGAAAGCTCAGTAGCAAATTGATTGCAACATGTAGAAAACCCCAGACTGTGTCCAGATAGGGAATGGGATTTAGTCTCTTTAAACCTCTTCTGATTATAGAGATCACCAGAGATCTGCATCTAGACAGTAGGTTGGGGGCAGCACGTTCAGGTTCCTTTGCTTCCTCGCTTGTGCTGCATTCCTGCTCTCCACCTACAAATTCATACAATTTAAATAATTGATAGTGCAATTAGCAGTGCATTGCTGTACATACACTGTTTTACTACATGTATAATTTTAATACATATTTTTAAATTAAAACTTCTTTGGCTTGCTGAAAAAATAAATCTATAATAAACATGCATTTTGTATTTCTAAGTATAAAAGAAATTAAGATATCTTTCACATTCTCCAAGCTACAATAAAAAGTCTTCAGTTGTGAATGGGCAGTTAGCAACTTAGTCATAATTAATAGAGGTTTTAATTATATATTTACTGTAAATTAAACATTCCAATGTTCTGCACATAGCAGATTATGTCCTATGTATTGATAAATAGATATTCCTATATATATCTGTACATATATATATACCTATATATAATGTTATATATACATATATATAGGTGTAGATATATACTGTACCAAAATACCATCAGATATATGTAGAAATATGTATTTATGAATAAATACAACATATTCTGCTATATGAAGAACATTGGAATGTGAAATATTCATATATTTTCATGTCAGGTTAGCGCACCCAAGAATATCAGATCGGGTTTCCTCCATTGACTTCTATTGATGGAAACATTAATGCGCTCGCGATATTCAAAGTTGTTTTTTGTGCGCATTGGGTTAGCGTGTGAGCGAAAACTTTTTACTTTCAACTTGTAATACGAGTGGTACCTGACGCACGCAAAAAACTTACTTCTAGTACTTCACTCATAATCTGGCCCATAGTTTTCAATTTTTACAGATATATATATATATATATATATATATATATATATATACAGTATATATATATATATATATATATATATATATATATATATATATATATATATATATATATATATAAAATAACTCATTGTGTAGTTCATTAACAAATCTAGACAGGCCCAGAGGCTTGTTTTCCCACAGAAAACCTCTGAATTACATGACCTTCTCCCAGCTCATGAGTGGCAAGAACCACAAAACAGTCTGAATCACTGCACTAACCCTAGCTAAGTTTATAAGCTGTGTGAACAGCGATACTTTGGCATAAAGGGAACCTGTTGAAAAGCAGACTGAAGTAAAAAGGTGTGTCATTGTGTACCTAATTTTGCATATCTTACCCAGAATCCTTTGCAGCATTGGAAACAGTGTAATTCAGAGGTTTTCTGTGGGAAAACAAGCCTCTGGGCCTGTCTAGATTTGTTAATGAACTACAGAATGAGTTATTTTTTCTATATTTTGTGCGTAGTGGAGGATTTTAAACTTACCTTTTATCTCCCTCTAATTTAAAATGTTGTTATTTATATATATATATATATATATATATATATATATATATATATATATATATATATATATATATATATATATATACCAATGAACAAATGGCTGCACTCACTGGTCCTTTCAATCAAAGTATTTATTTATGTGACGTTTCGGGGACCGTATCCCCTTCCTCAGACGTCTGAGGAAGGGGATACGGTCCCCGAAACGTCACATAAATAAATACTTTGATTGAAAGGACCAGTGAGTGCAGCCATTTGTTCATTGGTATTATTCACTTTTTGCATGCACCCTGGCACATTGAATTTTGAAGTGAGAGTGCTCTCCTGCTGCTTATATTGATATATATATATATATATATATAAGCATCAATTAGTGAGTCCGCCTCTCTTCTATGGGACAACCACCTGGGTGCTGAACTTGATAATGTACTTCCTCAGAGGAAGGGAATTCGGTACATCCCCAAAATGTCACAATTAAATACGTTCACCTTTTGAAAATCCTGTGAGTGCTTGGATTTATTGGAACTATATATACACATAAAAACCGGGCATTTACAAGGTGTGTTGTGTTGATACTTTTTGTAAGTTTCTCTTTGGGCCTGTCACCCAGTACGCTTAGGGGTTAACTGCCTAAGTTGCTGGGAACTGTACAGTTATCTGTCAGTATTCAGGGCTGTGGGTTCACAGTGACTTAGGATGTGTACCCTGTCCAGTCGGAGAGTGCAATCAATTTCTGTGTTTTGAAGATAGTAGATAGATAGACAGACAGACGGACAAACATGTAAAGTGGGCGTGTACTGAAAAAACCCAACCAGAATGGATCCCATCAATCCCTTAAAATGACAATATTTAAAAGTGTATGTCACAATTTTGGTGCTGCACAATTTTGATGTCAGCAGCACCTATATGAGATAATAATGTAAGGGATCATACTAAACGGGTGAGTTGAGCATGAGTCTACAGTTCCTTTTGTTGCCTTTCTTTCCTTATGTAAACACCTCATATAGTCAATACTGTTGTAGCATCTGGTGGCACAACGTACAAATTCCTTCTGAATATGACTTTTGGACTAGATAAATCTTTCAAATTAGGGAGACAAAGAAAGTTCCTTGGGAAAGCAACATTGCTGAGTACATATTGTGTGCTGTCTCGGAGGAACAGCGCTAAACCAATACAGATGTGTTTACAGAGTAAAAAGCAACATGATGTACTCAGAATACCATTGTTTAGATCATTACAGCTGGGAAACGTCTACTTTACAACCTAGGTGATAAATAAGTGGCATTACATCTCATTGGTATAGTCTGCAGGAAAAAGAAAATGAATGAAAATCTTCATATACTTATAACATTCAATAACGTACTGTATATGAATATAAAGGGCTCGATTTATTAATCAAGGGCGGTCAGAGGCGGACATATTCGCCACTGTCCACCCCAGCTCTCCTCTAACGGGCAGCAATCCGCTGCCTGAATTTAACATTGCACACGAGCGCAATTTTGCACCCGCGTGCAAAACACTGCTCCCTGCCTGCGCACAGCCAATCACACATGGGCAGGAGCCGTCAATCTCCCTGGTCGGACGAGACTAGGGAGATTGAAATTCTCCACTTAAGAGGTGGAGAGTAGAGTAGGAAGCAACGGTCTGATGACCGCTGCTTGATAAATCCTGACTGCAGGTTCGCTTGTGAGAACCTGCAGTTGAAGAGAGGCGAAGGGCTTGATAAATTGAACCCAAAGTATATAGTAAGGGACTTCATAAATATTATTATAATTTATATTAATTGTTTAATGTTATTTGTAGAGCACCAACAGATCCCTATTTGGATTGAAAATGTATCAAATATATCAAAAGGAACTTCCTAAATGCCCTTAAAGTTACATTGTACTGTAAAAATGTCTCCCTTTTAATGTGTCCCTGGATTGTATTAAAGTGTTTATTAATAGCTCCTTTACCTTTATTTTGCAATTTGAAATGCTGATGTTGTCTGTTAAAGTCAACACATATGCTGAAAATATGATCACTGCAATATTATCTGTAGAAAAGCTACATAAACAAGAGGCAGCAGCTGTATTTATCCTCCCAACGGGGGTGAGAGAGATGAGTATTAACCCCTTCACCCAAATAGACGTATATATACTCTTTGCAGTACTTTTGCCTATAGTACCGCAAGACGTATATATATATATATATATATATATATATATATATATATATATATATATATATATATACGTCTGAGCTCCAGGAAGCTCCAGCAGTCTCGGCTGTTAAGTTACAACTGAAAGCTGGAGTTCCTGAAGCTCCAGGCATCTGCCGCATATAGAACCGGAGCGCATGTAATTCCATATGAGGGCAGATGCCAGATCATTACAGACAGTGACACTGTGTCTGCCGGTGGGAGGTGTGGGCAGGAGGTGGTGGTAGGTGGGCGCCTCTGGAGCGGAGGGGAGAGGCAAGGGGAGGAAGTGGGAGCCCCTAAAATGCAAAAAAAATAAAAGGGACAGGGAGGGATGGGGCAGCTGCACTACAGTTAAGGTGTTTGAGGGTGTGGGGGTCAATAAATGGCAATCGTGGGAGGGAGGTGGTGGGACCACTACACTACAGAAAAAAAATCAAAATTAAAAGAAAAGAAAGAAAAAATATGTGATTTATAGGTACTGGCAGACAGCTGCCAGTACCTAAAATGGTGGCAAAAGTTAGAGGGCGAAGGGTTAAAAAGCTGTTAGGGGAGGGATCAGGGAGGTTGGAGGGTTTTTTAATAAAAAAAGGTTTTAACTTTTTTATTGGCAGACTGTCTGCCAGTACTTAAGATGGGGGTGACCAGTAGGGGGTGGGGAGGAAAGAGAGCTGTTTGGGAGCGATCAGGTAAGGATCAGGGGGTGGGAAGTGTCAGGTGGGGGGGCTAAAATTAACCTTAATTAACCCCTTCTCTGCTGGGAGAGCAGTGTGCAGCTGCAATTAGTGGACTTTTAATTACTGAAAGCAATGGCAAAGCCATATATGTAGGGTGACCATATTGTCGCTTTAAAAAGGGACACATATGAAAAATACATATATCAGGGCTGTTTAAAGAAATGTTTTGCATAAGAATCCTGACATATGTATTTTTCATATGTGTCCCTTTTCAAAAACGTCAATATGGTCAGCCTACATATATGGCTGCTATTTCTGAACAAAGGGGATCCCATAGATGCTTTTATAACCATTTGTGCCATAATTGCACAAGAAGTATGTAAATAATTTCAGTGGGAAACGCAAAGTTTGTGAAAAAATTATATATTTTTTTGTTATTTGATCGCATTTGGCGGTGAAATGGTGGCATAAAATATACCAAAATGGGCCTAGATCAATACATTGGGTTGTGTACGTAAAGGGATACTGAACCCAAATTTTTTTCTTTCATGATTCAGATAGAGCATGCTATTTTAAGGAACTTTCTCATTTCCTCCTATTATCGATTTTTGGTGAACAACCAGGTTGTTCACCAAAAATGGTACGGCATCTAAACTTACATTCTTGCTTTTCAAATAAAGATACAAGAATGAAGAACATTTGCTATTAGGAGTAAATTAGAAAGTTGCTTAAAATTGCATGCTCTATCTGAATCACAAAAGAAAACATTTGGGTTCAGTGTCCCTTTAATATATATATATATATATATATATATATATATATATATATATATATATATATATAGTTTTGACAGGTAAATAAAAAACACAAGGATCTATTTCTGTTTAAATGAAGTGATAGCAAAAAAATTGAAAATTCTCTGGTATTTTGGGCAAGTTTTTTTTCTGAAAGTATTGGTAGTGAAGAGGTTAAAATGCAAGTTCAGATAATTTAAAGGGATAGGACAGTCAAAATTGATTCAGATAAAGCATGTCATTTTAGGACACTTTTAATTTAACTTCTATTTTGAAATGTGCTTTGCTCTCTTGGTATCCCTTGTTGAAAAAGCATACACATATCCTACACTAGAGGGAGCTAGCTGCTGATTGGTGCCCGCACACATTTGTCTCTTGTGATTAGCTAACTAAATGTGTTCATCTAACTGCCAGTAGTGTAATGCTGTTGATTCAGCAAATTATAACAAGATAATGAGGCGATAATAGAAGTAAATTGGAATGTTCTATCCAAATCATGAATCAACATTTTTAGGTTGTCTGTACCTTTAATTGGGTTGTAGTTTCAAAAAAACAAACACAGCTATTTAATATACAATAATTAATCTAAATGGGAAATCCCCTATGCATTCCATACAGCTAATATAAGAAGTCAATAGAAACATATATGGGGTATATAGTTTTACAATACACTGTTCCTTTTTTTTTACTTTTGAACTTCATTTTTATCTGATCTTCTATTAATTCAAATGTAAATGTAAAAATAAATTCAAAGGAAGCATAAATAAATAAAGAAAAATGAAGGAGACTAATGGATATTTATTTGCTTTCTAACCCTTTTTGCTATATTTACAAAATGTATTTTAGGTATTTTATTAAAGGGACACTGAACCCAATTTTTTTCTTTCATGATTCAGATAGAGCATGCAATTTTAAACAACTTTCTAGTTTACTTCTGTTATCATTTCTTCTTTCTCTTGCTATTTTTATTTGAAAAAGAAGGCATCTAAGCTAAGGAGCCAGCAAATTATTGGTTCAGAACCATGGACAGCACTTGTTTATTGGTGCTATCCAATCAGCAAGGACAACCTAGGTTGTGCACCAAAAATGGGCCGGCATCTAAACTTACATTCTTGCTTTTTAAATAAACATACCAAGAGAATGAAGAAAATTTGATAATAAGAGTACATTAGAAAGTGTCTTAAAATTGCATGCTCTATCTGAATCACGAGAGAGAAAAATTGGGTTCAGTGTCCCTTTAATGTTGCAAAATCATCTTTTATGGGAATGTGTAAACCTTATGGTATTATGTTTCATCTTTAGTTTAAATTAAAGGGACATAAAGCCCAACATTTTTCTTTCATAAGATAGGTAGAGCATAAAATGTTTAACAACTTTCCAATTTACTTCTATTATCAAATGTGTTTCATTCTCTTGGTATCATTTGTTGAAAACGCAGCAATGCACTACTGGATGCTAAACACACTGGGTGAGCCAATGACCTATAAGTGCAGTCACCAATCAACAGCTAGTTCCAATAGTGCATTGCTGCTTCAAAGCATAACTAGGTATGCTTTTCAATAAAGGATAACAAGAGAACAAAGCAAATTAGATATTTAAGTAAATTAGAAAATTGTTTTAGATTGCATGCTGTATCTGAATCATGAAAGAAATATTTTTTTTGTCTCTTTAAGTGAAAAATGCATGTTGTTTGTTATGGATTAATTAAAGGGACAGTCAACACCAGAATTTTTGTTGTTTAAAAAGAAAGATAATCCCTTTATTACCCATTCCCCAGTTTTGCATAACCAACACTGTTATAGAAATACACTTTTTACCTCTGTGATTACCTTGTATCTAAGCTTCTGCTGACTGCCCCCTTATTTCAGTTCTTTTGACAGACTTGCATTTTAGCCAATCAGTGTTCACTACAGGGTAACTTCACGTGCATGAGCTCAATGTTATCTATATGAAACACATGAACTAATGCCCTCTAGTGGTCAAAATGCATTAGAGGCATCTTCAAGGTCTTAGAAATTAGCATATAAACCTCCTAGGTTTAGCTTTCAACTAATAATACCAAGAGAAAAAGCAAAATTGGTGATAAAAGTAAATTGAAAAGTTGTTTAAAATTACATTCCCTATTTAAGTCATGAAAGGTTTTTTTTGGACTTTACTGTCCCTTTAATAGTACTCATTGTGATACTTATTAATGGAACATTGTAATTATTAGTATAAAATATGTGACACGGTATACTGGTTAGTAACAATATAAAGATTAGTAACATTGTAACATTGGCACAATATAGAATATGGTAACAACTGTGAAAATAAAACTGCAGAATTCAGTGCACAACGACAGTCTAGTCAGAATTAAACTTTCATGATTCAGATATTTAATGTAATTTTAAACAATTTTCCAATTTAGTTTTATCATGAAATTTGCTTTTTTCTCTTGGTATTCTTAGTTGAAAGCTAAACCTAGGTAGGCTCATATGCTAATTTCAAAGTCCTTGAAGGCTGCCTCTTATCTGAATGCATTTGACAGGTTTTCACATCTAGAGGATGTTAGTTCATGTGTGCCATATAGATAAACATTGTGCTCATGTCAGTGGAGTTACATTAGAGTCAACACTGATTGGCTAAAATGCAAGTCTGTCAAAAGAACTGAGATAAGGGGGCAGTCTGCAGAGGCTTAGATACAAGGTAATCACAGAGATAATACATATATTAAAGGGACAGTCAACTCCAAAATGTTTATTGTTTAAAAAGATAGATAATCCCTTTATTACCCATTCCCCAGTTCTGCATAACCAACATGGTTATATTAGAATACTTTAAATCGCTGTAATTACCTATTATCTAAGCATCTTTTGACAGCCCCCTGATCACATGACTATTTCTTTTTTATCTATTGCTTTGCATGTTAGCCAATTAGTGCAGTGTCATCCACAACTCACTGGCGTGAGCACAATGTTATCTATATGGCTCACATGAACTAGAAGTCTCCTGTTATGAAAAGCTAATAAAAATAATGTGATAAGAGGTTATATCATGTGATAAGAGGCTGTCTGTAGTGGCTTATAAACAGGCATACATTTATAGGTTTTAATGTTATGAAGAATATTAATATAACAATGTAACTGTTGCAAAGCTGGGGGATGGGTAGGAAAGGCATTCTCTATCTTTTTAAACAATAACAATTCTGGAGTAGACTGTCCCTTTAAACAGTTTTTTTGTTTTTTTTATTTTACATTACTTTTAACTACTTTTTTTAGGATGCATGCTGAGACACTGACTCTCTTGAAGCTAAAAGGTTAAAGTTCATGTGTACATAAAAATGAAATGGAGTCAAATCATTATTAAGATGTACAACCATGTTGATTTATGACCACATATGCTAATTTACTGCAAGTGATGCTAATTTATATCAGTGATAGTTACATTTTGGCCGACTAGCTTGTTACAAAGTACAGTCAATATATCAGTAATTATTTTTAGGATAAAAATGTTCTCTATAGTGAATTTAAATGTTCTTTAAAAAGAATAAACCTTGTTCTAGGATCACAGTGTCCTGTAAATGCAATGAGGGTACTTCAAGAACATGCTTAGAATTGCTATAGGACTAGCTAGCTAAGTCATTACTTGATATAAAATCCATGTGAAAAAATATAGAACAGAGCAGCATGTGGTTCTTTGCCAGCTAATAATAGAGAACTTAATTTTGTAGTAAGGGAGAAAATGACAGGCTGAGTCATGCCAGTGATATTTAAATGATACGGGCAACATCAGAACCAAAGGTTTCATTAATGGTAGCTTAAAAATAGACATTATTAAACTCAGAACTGAATTCCCCATTAATTAGCCAATAAAAATAAAACATTGCAATGTACGTTTATTATTTATTTTGCTGTAAAAATGTACTTGTACTTTTCACACGCTCCTCATTTAGGCTAATTAATTAATTATGTACTTAAAGGACCAGTCAACACATTATATTTGCATAATCAACAAATGCAAGACAACAAGACAATGCAATAGCACTTAGTCTGAACTTCAAATGAGTAGTAGATTTTTTTATAACAAATTTAAAAGTTATGTATATTTCCACTCCCCTTGTACCACGTGATAGCAATCAGCCAATCACAAATGCATATACGTAAAGTCTGTGAATTCTTGCACATGCTCAGTAAGATCTGGTGACTCAAAAATTGTAAATATAAAAGACTGTGCACATTTTTTTTAATGGAAGTAAATTGGAAAGTTGTTTTAAATTACATGCTGTATCTGAATTGATGAACATTTAATTTAACCTGAGTGTCCCTTTAAAGGCACTTGAAACCCCAATTTTTTCTTTCAGAAAGAGAATATCATTTTAAACAAATTTCCATTTTACTTCTATCATCTTATTCCCTTGGTATCCTTTGTTGAACAAGAGCCAATAACATGAGGCATTTATGTGCAGCAGCCAATCAGCAGCTCCTGAGTCTACCTAGGTATCCTTTTCAACAAAGGATATCAACAAAACAAAACAAATTAGATAATAGAAGTAAATTAGAAAGTTGTTTAAAACGTATTCTCTATTTCAATCATGAAAGAGAAAAAATGGGTTTTCTGACCCTTTAAAGTAACATGAGAGTCAAAATTAAAATTTCCTGATTCAGATTCGGTAGAGCAAAGGAGATTAATCTCCATCAATGTAACTGTTTTTTCACTGTAAGAGCAATTAAATTGTGAAACTCATTACCTCAGGAGGTAGTAAATGCCAGTACCTTAGATACATTTAAAAATGGTTTAGATACATTGCTGGTTAGAAACAAAATTCAGGGATATGATTGCTTGTGTTAAAAGGTCACATTTTTTAATGGGATTAATTTAAGATAATCTGGAGCCTTAATTGTATGTATATTAAGATTTTTATAGGTTGAACTCGATGGATTTCTTCTTACAATCTCTACTATGTGGATAGAACATGCAATTTAGGAGACTTTTCAATTTACTTCTGTTATCAAATTTACTTTGATTTCTTGGTAACCTTTGCTGTTAAACATACCTAGGTATGCTCAGCAGCAGCAATCAGAGCTAGATGGTAATTAGTGTCTGCACACTATGTCTCTTGTTATTGGCTCACCACTGTGTTCAGCTAGTTCCCATTAGTGCATTGTAGCTGACTTTTTGTTTAACCCCTGTAAAGGAGAGTGGAATAGCAGGCATTATATTGGATTTCTAAAATGTATGATGTGGGATTAATAGTAGGTATTATATACAATTAATAGTTATATAGGATGATTAAAAGGAACAATGTTTAAGGGATAGTGAGTAGTATATAGGAATACTACTAGGTATGATATGGAAGGAATGGTAAGTATGATTTGTGATACATAACCAGGGAGAAATAGTGTGCATTATATAGGAAAACTTAGAGGTATTGTCGCAAATAGTGGTATTATATGAGATTACTAGCTGGTATGAAGCAATAGTGAGTATTATATGGGATTACTAGCAGGTACGAGCTATAAGGAATAATGGGTATTATATGATCTTATAACCTGGTATCATGTAGGAAGAATAGTGTATATTATATAAAATTACTTGATGGTATGCTGTAAGAAGAATAGAGGATATTATGTAAGATTACTTGATTACATGCTGTAGGAGGAATAGTGTGTATTACATACAATTACTTGATGGTATGCTGTAGGAAGAAAAGTGTGTATTATATAAGATTACTTGATGGTATGCTGTAGGAAGAATAGTGTTAATTATATAAGATTACTCGATGGTATGTTGTAGGAAGAATAGTGTGTATTATATAAAACTACTTGATGGTATGATGTAAGAGGAATAATGTGTATTATATACAATTACTTGATGGTATGCTGTAGGAAGAATAGAGGATATTATGTAAGATTACTTGATTACATGCTGTAGGAGGAATAGTGTGTATTACATACAATTACTTGATGGTATGCTGTAGGAAGAATAATGTGTGTTATATAAGATTAGTTGATGGTATAATGTAGGAGGAATAGTGTGCATTATATAAAATTACTTGATGGTATGCTGTAAGAGGAATAGTATGTATTAAATAAGATTACTTGATGGTATGCTGTAGGAGGAATAGTGTGTATTATATAAGATTAATTGATGGTATGCTGTAGGAGGAATAATGTGTATTATATAAGATTAGTTGATGTTATGTTGTAGGATGAATAATGTGTATTATATAAGACTACTCAATGGTATGCTGTAGGAAGAATAGTGTGTATTATGTAAGAATACTTGATTGCATGCTGTTGGAGAACTAGTGTGTATTACATAAAATTACCTGATGGTATGCTGTAGGAAAAATAGTGTGTATTATATAAGATTACTTGATAGTATAATGTAGGAGGAATTATGTGTATTATATAAAATTACTTGATGGTATGCTTTAGGAGGAATAGTGGGTGTTATATAAGATTACTTGATGGTATGCTTTAGGAGGAATAGTGGGTGTTATATAAGATTACTTGATGGTATCCTGTAGGAGGAAAAGTGGGTTTCATATAAGATCACTTGATGGTATGCTGTAGGAGGAATAGTGTGTATTATATAAGATTACTTGATGGTATGTTGTAGGAGGAATAGTTTGTATTATATAAGATTGATTGATGGAATGCTGTAGGAGGAATAGTGTGTATTATATTAAATTACTTGATGGTATGCTGTAGGAGGAATAGTATGTATTATATAAAATTGCTTGATGGTATGTTGTAGGAGGAATAGTGTGTATTATATAAAATTACTTGATGGTATGTTGTAGAAAGAATAGTGTGTATTATATAACATTATTTGATGGTATGCTAGAGGAGGAATAGTGTGTATTATATAATATTACTTAATGGTATACTGTAGTAGGAATACTGTGTATTATATAAATTTACTTGATGGTATGTTGTAGGAGGAATAGTGTATATTATATAAAATTACTTAATGTATGCTGTAGGAGGAATAGTGTATATCATATAAAATGACTTGATGGTATGCTGTAGGAAGAATAGTGTGTAATATATACAATTACTTCATTGTATGTTGTACGAAGAATAGGGTGTATTATATAAGATTACTTGATGGTATGCTGTAGGAAGAATAGTGTGTATTATATAAAATTACTTGATGGTATGCTGTAATGATAATAGTGTGTATATATAAAATGACTTGATGGTATGCTGTATGTAGGAGGAATAGTGTGTATTATATAAAATTATTTGATGGTATGCTGTAGGAGGAATAGTGTGTATTATATAAAATTACTTGATGTATGCTGTAGGAGGAATAGTGTGTATTATATAAGATTACTTAATGGTATGATGTAGGAGAAATAGTGTGTATTATATAAGATTACTTGATGGTATGCTGTAGGAATAATAGTGTATTACAGAAGGTTATTTTATGGTATGTTGTAGGAAGAATAGTGTGTATTATGTAAGATTACTTGATTGCATGCTGTAGGAAGAATAGTGTGCATTATATAAAATTACTTGATGGTATGCTGTAGGAAGAATGGTGTGTATTATATAAAATTACTTGATGGTATGCTGTAGGAAGAATAGTGTGTATTATATAAAAATACTTGATGGTATGCTGTAGTAGGAATACTGTTTATTATATAAGATTACTTGATGGTATGCAGTTGGAAGAATAGTGTATATTATATAAAATTACTTGATGGTATGCTGTAGTAGGAATACTGTGTATTATATACGATTATTTGATTTTATGTTGTAGGAAGAATACTGGGTATTATGCAAGATTACTTGATGGTATGTTGTAGGAAGAATAGTGTGCATTATGTAAGATTACTTGATTGCATGCTGTAGGAGGAATAGTGTATATTATATAAAATGATTTGATTAAATGTTGTAGAAAGAATAGTGTGTATTATATAAGATTACTTGATGGTATGCTGTAGGAAGAATAGTGTGTATTATATAAAATTACTTAAAGGTTTGCTGTAGGAAGAATAGTGTGTATTATATAAAATTACTTGATGGTATGCTGTATGTAGGAGGAATAGTGTGTATTATATACAATTACTTGATGGTATGTTGTAGGAGGAATAGTGTATATTATATAAAAATTACTTGATGGTATGCTGTAGAAGGAATCTATAAGATTACTTGATGGTATGCATTAGGAAGAATAGTGTGTATTATATAAGATTACTTGATGGTATGCTGTATTAAGAATAGTGCATTAAAGAAGGTTACTTGATGGTATGTTTAAGGAGGAATAGTGTGTACTATATAAGATTACTTGATGGTATGTTGTAGGAAGAATAGTGTGTATTATATAAGATTACTTGATGGTATGCTGTAGGAGGAAGTGTGTATTTTATAAGATTACTTGATGGCATGTTGTAGGAAGAATAGTGTATTATATAAGATTACTTGATGGTATGCTGTAGGAAGAATAGTGTGTATTATATAAGATTACGTGATGGTATGTTGTAGGAAGAATAGAGTGTATTATATAAGATTACTTGATGGTATTCTGTAGGAGGAAGTGTGTATTATATAAGATTACTTGATGGTATGTTGTAGGAAGAATAGCGTATTATATAAGATTACTTGATGGTATGCTGTAGGAAGAATAGTGTGTATTATATAAGATTACTTGATGGTATGTTGTAGAAAGAATAGAGTGTATTATATAAGATTACTTGATGGTATGCTGTATGTAGGAGGAATAGTCTGTATTATATAATATTACTTGATGGCATGCAATAAGAAGAATAGTGTGTATTACATAAAATTACTTGATGGTATGCTGTAGTAAGAATAGTGTGTGTTATATAAGATTACTTGATAGTATGTTGTAGGAAGAGGAATAGTGTGTAGTATATAAGATTACTTGATGGTATGCTGTAGGAGGAATCTATATGATTACTTGATGGTTTGCTGTAGGAGGAATCTGTAAGATTACTTGATGGTTTGCAGTAGGACGAATAGTGTTTATTACATAAAATTACTTGATGGTATGCTGTAGAAAGAATAGTGTGTATTATATAAAATGACTTAATGGTATGCTGTAGGAAGTATTGTGTGTATTATATAAAATTACTTGATGCTATGCTGTAGGAAGAATAGTGTGTATTATAAAATATTATTTGATGGGTATGCTGTAGGAAGAATAGTGTGTATTATATAAGATTACTCAATGGTATAATGTAGGAGGGATAGTGTGTATTAAATAAAATTAGTTGATGGTATGCTGTAGGAAGAATTGTGTGTATTATATAAGATTACTTGATAGTATGCTGTAGGAGGATTAGTGGGTATTATATAAGATTACTTGATAGTATGCTGTAGGAGGAATAGTGTGTATTATATAAGATTACTTGATGGTATGCTGTAGGAGGAATAGTGTGTATTATATAAGATTACTTGATAGCATGCTGTAGGAGGATTAGTGGGTATTATATAAGATTAAATAAGATTACTTGATGGGATGATGTAGGAAGAATAGTGTGTATTATATAAGATTATTCATAGGTATAATGTAGGAGGGATAGTGTGTATTAAATAAAATTAGTTGATGGTATGCTGTAGGAAGAATAGTGTGTATTATATAAGATTACTTAATGGTATGCTGTAGGAAGAATTTTGTGTATTATATAAGATTACTTGATAGTATACTGTAGGAGGATTAGTGGATATTATATAAGATTACTTGATGGTATGCTGTAGGAAGAATAGCGTGTATTATATAAGATTACTTGATGTATGTTGTAGGAGGAATAGTGGGTATTACATATGATTAATTGATGGTATGCTGTAGGAGGAATAGTGTGTATTACATAAGATTAATTGATGGTATGCTGTAGGAGGAATAGTGGGTATTATATAAGATTACTCATAAGTATAATGTAGGAGGGATAGTGTGTATTTAATAAAATTAGTTGATGGTATGCTGTAGGAAGAATTGTGTGTATTATATAAGATTACTTGATAGTATGCTGTAGGAGGATTAGTGGGTATTATATAAGATTATATAAGATTACTTGATGGTATGCTGTAGGAGGAATAGTGTGTATTACATAAGATTAATTGATGGTATGCTGTAGGAGGAATAGTGGGTATTATATAAGATTACTCATAAGTATAATGTAGGAGGGATAGTGTGTATTTAATAAAATTAGTTGATGGTATGCTGTAGGAAGAATTGTATATCAAGATTACTTGATAGTATGCTGTAGGAGGACTAGTGGGTATTATATAAGATTACTTGATGGTATGCTGTAGGAAGAATAGCTTGTATTACATATGATTAATTGATGGTATGCTGTAGGAGGAATAGTGTGTATTACATAAGATTAATTGATGGTATGCTGTAGGAGGAATAGTGGGTATTATATGAGATTACTAGCTGGTATAATATGGGATGGATATTGAGTATTATATGAGATTGCTAGCTGGTATTATAATAACGTATAGTTTTATTTAGAAGGAATAATGAGTAATGAGTTACAAGCAGGTACGATCTATAAGGAATATGAATTATCTCTAAGGAATAGGAGGTATTATATGTGAATACTAGCAGGCATTATTTAGGAGGAATGAGTATTATATGGATTACTAGCAGGTATGATCTATAAGGAATAGGAATTATCTATAAGGAATAGTGAGTATTATATGGGATTTCATAGCAGGTATGTGTGAATAATATTGGTTATTATATATGATTAATATAAGGTGTAATGCAGGAGGAATAGCTTGCATTACTAAGGAAATTATTAGCTGATATAATGTGGAGGAATAATGGGTATTATATGGGATTACTAGCAGGTATAATATGGTGTCCCAACAGAACATATAATTTCCTACCAGCAACATATTTAATCTTAAAGGGACACAAAACCCAATTTTTTTCTTTGATGATTCTGATAGAGCATGCAATTTTATCTTTATTTGAAAAAGCAAGAATGTAAGCATATGAGACGGACCATTTTTGGTTCAGCGCCTAGGTAGCATTTGCTGATTGGTGGCTGAATGTAGCGGTATTATATGGAATTACTAGCAGGTATGATCTATGAGGAATAGCGATATTATACAGGATTACTAGCAGGTATGATCTATGAGGAATAGCAGTATTATTTGGGATTACTAGCAGGTATGATCTATGAGGAATAGCAATATTATTTGGGATTACTAGCAGGTATGATCTATGAGGAATAGCAGTATTATTTGGGATTACTAGCAGGTATGATCTATGAGGAATAGCAGTATTATTTGGGATTACTAGAAGGTATGATCTATGAGGAATAGCGATATTATACGGGATTACTGACAGGTATGATCTATGAGGAATAGCAGTATTATTTGGGATTACTAGCAGGTATGATCTATGAGGAATAGCAGTATTATATGGAATTACTAGCAGGTATGATCTATGAGGAATAGCGATATTCTACGGGATTATTTGGGATTACTAGCAGGTATGATCTATGAGGAATAGCAGTATTATTTGGGATTACTAGCAGGTATGATCTATGAGGAATAGCAGTATTATTTGGGATTACTAGCAGGTATGATCTATGAGGAATAGCGATATTATACGGGATTACTGACAGGTATGATCTATGAGGAATAGCAGTATTATTTGGGATTACTAGCAGGTATGATCTAGAAGAAATAGCAGTATTATATGAGATTACTAGCAGGTATGATGATCTATGAGGAATAGCAGTATTATACCGGATTACTAGCAGGTATGATCTAGAAGGAATAGCAGGTATGATTTTTGGTTAGTATTGAATTAGTAAATCTGTCATGGGAGGAAAACTGGGTATAATTTTGGGTGACAAGTATGATTAAGTTAACCAGGCAACCTACTGTACTCTTAGTGTGAGTTTATAAAATATTTTATTTTATTCTATGATATCTACATAATTTTTTTATGTCAAATAAAAAAAATTCTGAATGGTCTGCAGACAATCACAAACTGGACTCTATTTTCCGATTATCAGTCACATTCAGCAAATTGAATAGGCAAAAAATAATAAAGCCAAAAGCAAAGAACAACTAGTGCCGAGAGCTGAGGAAATGTTCTGTAAGTTACAGCCCACAGAACGGATGATAATTCATTTAGGGACACAGGTGTCCTCCAGCTTTTGCTAATAGTCATTCAAAGAGAACAGCTTAACTGCTTCAGTGCCAGGCAGCAGATGGACAGCAAATACTATTAGAACATGCGAGAGAATGGAATTGTGAGAATGTAAATATCATATACATTTCATAAAGACAACAGCCCCACTAGCAACTGTCTAAACCTCATTCCTATTTTGTAATTCAATAATATTAATCATAAATGATTTTACCACCTCTGCTGGAAGGTTATTCAGTGCCCCTGCACTACTTCCTATAAACTCCCCTTATTAGTAATTCATGAAATTAAATACAATACGCCTTAGCCATATAACTATCAGTAATGCTAGGAATGTTCATCATTTGTGCCAATAAATGAAATCACTCAGCCATGTTCCACCTCTCCCACTGCTAGCCATAAAGGTTTAAGAATTCAAATGATGCTTAACCTCCAAGCTGTAAATTGCTCTGGCAGCACCGGAGTTAGATTTATGAGCATAATAAAGACAAAACTATGTCAGTAAATAAACACAATAATACTTAAACTAGTGTTGTCTTACATAGTATCCCGAGCTACCGCAGGATGCGGTTAGGCCCACATAACGTCAAAAACAAATATTAAATATGGAAATATATAATATGCAAATACACGCGGGAATATTGTTTGTGTTATAAGCATGTCTTGTCTAATAAATGCTATTTATAAGGAAGTTTTACCATGAGGCTAATACCCCTATTGGTTTAGGATCGCTCATTTGTGTCTAAAACTGATATTCATGAAGCAGAGGTTTAAACCACTGCTTCTTAAACCCTCCCGCCAACGATCGTGTAATGATAAATATGGGGAGCAAATGTGCCCTGCAATTTGCAATCACGAGCAGACCGGTTTACTACATGTGAACTATGTCAGTATTGACAATAATAAATATACCCCTATATAGCAGTTCTAATTTTCTCTACAGACTCAGGCACGCTAACGTCACGGCTTTGGATACCATGAACCCCGCTGACTCCTTCTCCCCATAGACTTCTATGGGTCACACTAAAGAAAGCCTTTTCTATTTATCACTTGCACGTTACCAGAAACTGTGCTAAAGCCGTAGGTGCGTTAGGAATATTTCACATTCCTATGTCCTTCACTTAGAAGAAAAAAAATTTTATTCAAATTTTTTTTAAAATAAATAATATATATATATACTGTAGGTATATATATATATATATATATATATATATAAAAATATATATATATATAAATATATATATATATATATATATGAATATTTTTTTAAAATATATATCTATATGCATATATATTGTATATACAGATATATACATAAAAATATATATTCAAGCACTATAAACACATGCATACAGTATACAGCACATGTATACTTCCCAAAATTTGTCGCTAGGTATTAGGGACTCGGGAGGTTGAGGGGGCCGTACCTGAGGGAGCAAGGTCACGGATGGATAGTGGGTGGGATTGTGAGCATGTCTGGATGATCAGTGGGTGTGTTTGGACAGTTTGAGGGCATATCTGGGTGGTCTATGGGTGTGTCAAAGGGAAATTCTGCAAATAGGGACATTTGTCTTAGATGGACAGTGAGACAAAGGTCAGAAAAAGGGACTGTCCCTCTCACGTTTGTATCGTTGCGGTAACAAATAGACTTTGCGAAGTCACGAACACAACATCGCATTCCCCCATAGACTTTAATAGAGCCGAAAAAGTTGGAAAAAAAAAACTAACACCCACAAGTTGTGCAAACACAATTACGGTTATTTAAAAGTGCAACATAAGAAGATCATTTTGCATATTTCATAATCCAATATTCTGCACATAGCAGAATATGTTTTGTTTATTCTTAAAGAGATATTTATATAAATGTCTATATGGGTGTACATATATATATATATATATATATGTGTGTATATATGTCTGCAAATACATATATACACGTATAAATACATAATTACATATGTACACAGTCACACACACACACACACACACACATATGGACGTGGAGCCCGTGCACGCATGCCCTTAGAGAGATACAACTGCACCTCACTGACGAGGCCCACAGAAGGCCGAAAAGATCGCAACGCCACCCCCTGCAAACTCGCGGCCAATCAGGGATTGGCCACCAGCAGGGAGGTGTCAATCAACCCGATTGTACTCGATCGGGTTGAATTGTGGCGATTCCTGTCCGCCTGCTCAGAGCAGGCGGACAGGGTTATGGAGCAGCGGTCTTTGTGACCGCTGCTTCATAACTGCTGTTTCTGGCGAGTCTGAAGACTCGCCAGAAACACGGGCCGTCAAGCTCCTTTTGGAGCTTGATAGATAGGCCCCAATGTATCTACAACTTTATCTTTAGACTTGTATTCTCTGATATTATTTCTATCTTTAAAATGATGTAAACTTGCCAATTCTGTCACTAACCATTTAAATAAGTACAATTTTTAAATAGACGTTTCATTCATCAATTTGTATTTTTATGCCTAATAATGAAAATATTTATTATCCTTACTCATTGTTTGCTAACTCTGCCCTTCACAAATCAAGATTTTTTTTATTTTTCTGATGTTGTTTTTAATGATCCAATGGCAATTAGTGCCATACGACACTACAAGAAAATAAAAATGGTGCAGAGCTACTCAGGCTCTCCATATGCGTGCATATTACACACATGCGCAATCGGCAGCAAAGGAAAATCCCTGCTTACATCAGTTATGGCAGAGAAGCAGCAAAAGTTCCGAAATAATGCAGCGGTCCTAATAATATTTAAAAGTAAAGTACTTTTTTAATAATGGACCAGCACTCTGTTGGTGAATACAGAATGCCAGCAGATGGCGCTATATAGTTTTGGCTCGTTAATGGAGAAGTACCATTCTTTTCAGAAGCATGACTTCCCTCTCGGGTGCTTGATTCTCTTTCCCTGCCTTGTGCTTGCTGCTCTTACGCTGGTCACACATAGCAGGGCACTCCGCTGATCATTTGGCATCCACACCAAGAGAACCTTGGGGAATGAAGCTTTGTCCCCCTTTAACCCCCCCCCCCCCCCCAGGCAGAGGCAAAATAAATAGTGGAGATGGGTGAATTTCTTCACACATGGGTACTTTTCCGTTAACGGACCAGAAAGTAATTTTTATTCAATCTGTGCTGCAACTTTACATATAAATGTTAAAAAGATGACCGGATTGGGCCGCCGGGATACCGAGAAAAATCCCAGTGGGCCGGGCCATCAGGGCCCAGGGTGGGCTGGTAGCTCAGCTGAGCAGAGGCTCAGGCTAGTGTTTTGTGACTGAGGGTGACTTGAGGGAGCGCAGAGTAGTGGCCGGGCTGACCGTGACCCCCTGCTTGAGTTGAGCAAACAGACTGAGTGACAGGCTCGGAAGACACAGGGCAGGCTGCGGCATTGATTTAAATAGCAGCAGAGCACGGCTGCCCTGCTTTTCGGGCAGACTGTCAGTCAGACTGTGAGACTCGAGTCAGGATGTGCCGCCGCGGCTGCTCAGGAGTTTGCGTTCTCGCATTTGTAACGTTGCAGTAACAAATAGACTTTTGAGAAGTCACGCACGCAACATCGCATTCCCCCATAGACTTTAATAGAGCCGAAAAAGGCCTCGCTTCCATTGAGTTGTAATTCAGTTTGCGTGCACTTGCAAACCGTTAAATATGCTGTCGAAAGCAATATCGTTTAACGACTGTTTCCAATGGTGCGTTATACCTCAATATCGGCAGCCGGACTTCGGCTGCCGAAAAGATCTTCGCGTCCCATAGAAAGTAATAGAAGCCGTTAATCGATAAATTATACTAGGTTTCCAATGAAAGCGCTAACCGTTAATACACTGTCGGAAGCTGTCGATACATTGAGACATATTACCCCCAGCTCAACTAGGTGTAAAAGAGGAAAATTGTGCTTTTTGAGACCTATTTTCTATTGAAATTATAAAAACAGAATTTATGCTTACCTGATAAATTACTTTCTCCAACGGTGTGTCCGGTCCACGGCGTCATCCTTACTTGTGGGATATTCTCTTCTCCAACAGGAAATGGCAAAGAGTCCCAGCAAAGCTGGTCACATGATCCCTCCTAGGCTCCGCCCACCCCAGTCATTCGACCGACGGACAGGAGGAAATATATATAGGAGAAACCATATGATACCGTGGTGACTGTAGTTAGAGAAAATAATTCATCAGACCTGATTAAAAAACCAGGGTGGGCCGTGGACCGGACACACCGTTGGAGAAAGTAATTTATCAGGTAAGCATAAATTCTGTTTTCTCCAACATTGGTGTGTCCGGTCCACGGCGTCATCCTTACTTGTGGGAGCCAATACCAAAGCTTTAGGACACGGATGAAGGGAGGGAGCAAATCAGGTCACCTAAACGGAAGGAACCACAGCTTGCAAAACCTTTCTCCCAAAAATAGCCTCCGAAGAAGCAAAAGTATCAAATTTGTAAAATTTGGCAAAAGTGTGCAGTGAAGACCAAGTCGCTGCCTTACATATCTGGTCAACAGAAGCCTCGTTCTTGAAGGCCCATGTGGAAGCCACAGCCCTAGTGGAGTGAGCTGTGATTCTTTCGGGAGGCTGCCGTCCGGCAGTCTCATAAGCCAATCGGATAATGCTTTTAATCCAAAAGGAAAGAGAGGTAGAAGTCGCTTTTTGACCTCTCCTTTTACCAGAATAAACAACAAACAAGGAAGATGTTTGTCTGAAAACTTTAGTAGCCTCTAAATAGAATTTTAGAGCACGGACTACGTCCAAATTGTGTAACAAACGCTCCTTCTTTGAAACTGGATTCGGACACAAAGAAGGTACAACTATCTCCTGGTTAATATTTTTGTTAGAAACAACTTTCGGAAGAAAACCAGGCTTAGTACGCAAAACCACCTTATCTGCATGGAACACCAGATAGGGCGGAGAACACTGCAGAGCAGATAACTCTGAAACTCTTCTAGCAGAAGAAATTGCAACTAAAAACAAAACTTTCCAAGATAGTAACTTAATATCTATGGAATGTAAAGGTTCAAACAGAACCCCTTGAAGAACTGAAAGAACTAGATTTAGACTCCAGGGAGGAGTCAAAGGTCTGTAAACAGGCTTGATCCTAACCAGAGCCTGAACAAATGCTTGAACATCTGGCACGGCTGCCAGTCTTTTGTGAAGTAAAACAGATAAAGCAGGGATCTGTCCCTTTAGAGAACTTGCAGATAATCCTTTCTCCAAACCTTCTTGTAGAAAGGATAGAATCTTAGGAATTTTTATCTTGTTCCATGGGAATCCTTTGGAGTCACACCAACAGATATATTTTTTCCATATTTTATGGTAAATTTTTCTAGTTGCAGGCTTTCTAGCCTGAATCAGAGTATCTATTACAGAATCTGAAAACCCACGCTTTGAAAAAATCAAGCGTTCAATCTCCAAGCCGTCAGTTGGAGGGAAACCAGATTCGGATGTTCGAATGGACCCTGAACAAGAAGGTCCTGTCTCAAAGGTAGCTTCCATGGTGGAGCCAATGACATATTCACCAGGTCTGCATACCAAGTCCTGTGTGGCCACGCAGGAGCTATCAAGATCACCGAGGCCCTCTCCTGATTGATCCTGGCTACTAGCCTGGGAATGAGAGGAAACGGTGGGAATACATAAGCTAGGTTGAAGGTCCAAGGTGCTACTAGTGCATCTACTAGAGTCGCCTTGGGATCCCTGGATCTGGACCCGTAGCAAGGAACCTTGAAGTTCTGACGAGACGCCATCAGATCCATGTCTGGAATGCCCCATAATTGAGTTATTTGGGCAAAGATTTCCGGATGGAGTTCCCACTCCCCCGGATGGAATGTCTGACGACTCAGAAAATCCGCTTCCCAATTTTCCACTCCTGGGATGTGGATCGCAGACAAGTGGCAGGAGTGATCCTCCGCCCATTGAATTATCTTTGTCACTTCTTTCATCGCCAGGGAACTCCTTGTTCCCCCCTGATGATTGATATATGCAACGGTCGTCATGTTGTCTGATTGAAACCTTATGAATTTGACAGATTGTCCAGGGTCAGCCACCAACGGAGTGAATCTCTGGTCTTTTGATCTACTTGAATCATCAGAGACAAGTCTGTATAATCCCCATTCCACTGTCTGAGCATGCACAGTTGTAATGGTCTTAGATGAATTCGTGCAAAAGGAACTATGTCCATTGTTGCAACCATCAATCCTATTACTTCCATGCACTGCGCTATGGAAGGACGAGGAACAGAATGAAGTACTTGACAAGAGCTTAGAAGTTTTGATTTTCTGACCTCTGTCAGAAAAATCCTCATTTCTAAGGAATCTATTATTGTTCCCAAGAAGGGAACTCTTGTTGACGGGGACAGAGAACTTTTTTCTTTGTTCACCTTCCATCCGTGAGATCTGAGAAAGGCTAGGACGATGTCCGTATGAGCCTTTGCTTTTGACAGGGACGACGCTTGAATTAGGATGTCGTCCAAGTAAGGTACTACTGCAATGCCCCTTGGTCTTAGAACCGCTAGAAGGGACCCTAGTACCTTTGTGAAAATCCTTGGAGCAGTGGCTAATCCAAATGGAAGTGCCACAAACTGGTAATGCTTGTCCAGAAAAGCGAACCTTAGGAACTGATGATGTTCCTTGTGGATAGGAATATGTAGGTACGCATCCTTTAAATCCACGGTAGTCATAAATTGACTTTCCTGGATGGTGGGTAGGATCGTTCGAATAGTTTCCATTTTGAACGATGGTACCCTGAGAAATTTGTTTAGGATCTTCAGATCCAAAATTGGTCTGAATGTTCCCTCTTTTTTGGGAACTATGAACAGATTGGAATAAAATCCCATTCCTTGTTCTCTTATTGGAACTGGATGTATCACTCCTATCTTTAACAGGTCTTCTACACAATGTAAGAATGCCTGTCTCTTTATTTGGTTTGAAGATAAGTGAGACCTGTGGAACCTTCCCCTTGGGGGTAGTTCCTTGAATTCCAGGAGATAACCTTGAGAAACTATTTCTAGCGCCCAAGGATCCTGAACATCTCTTGCCCAAGCCTGAGCAAAGAGAGAGAGTCTGCCCCCCACTAGATCCGGTCCCGGATCGGGGGCTATCCCTTCATGCTGTTTTGGTAGCAGTGGTAGGCTTCTTGGCCTGCTTACCCTTGTTCCAGCCTTGCATTGGTTTCCAGGCTGGTTTGGGTTGAGAAGTATTACCCTCTTGCTTAGAGGATGCAGAATTAGAGGCTGGTCCGTTTCTGCGAAAGGGACGAAAATTAGGCTTATTTTTAGCCTTAAAAGACCTATCCTGTGGGAGGGCGTGGCCCTTTCCCCCAGTGATGTCTGAAATAATCTCTTTCAAATCTGGTCCAAATAATGTTTTACCTTTGAAAGGAATGTTAAGCAATTTTGTCTTGGAAGACACATCCGCTGACCAAGACTTTAGCCAAAGCGCTCTGCGCGCCACGATAGCAAACCCTGAATTTTTCGCCGCTAATCTAGCTAATTGCAAAGCGGCATCTAAAACAAAAGAGTTAGCCAATTTAAGTGCTTGAACTCTGTCCATAACCTCCTCATACGAAGATTCTTTACTGAGCGACTTTTCTAGTTCCTCGAACCAGAAACACGCTGCCGTAGTGACAGGAACAATGCATGAAATTGGTTGTAGAAGGTAACCTTGCTGTACAAAAATCTTTTTAAGCAAACCCTCTAATTTTTTATCCATAGGATCTTTGAAAGCACAACTATCTTCGATAGGAATAGTAGTGCGTTTGTTTAGAGTAGAAACCGCCCCCTCGACCTTGGGGACTGTCTGCCATAAGTCCTTTCTGGGGTCGACTAAAGGAAATCATTTCTTAAATATAGGGGGGGGAACAAAAGGTATGCCGGGCTTTTCCCACTCTTTATTTACTATGTCCGCCACCCGCTTGGGTATAGGAAAAGCGTCGGGGGGCACCGGAACCTCTAGGAACTTGTCCATCTTACATAATTTCTCTGGAATGACCAAATTGTCACAATCATCCAGAGTAGATAACACCTCCTTAAGCAGTGCGCGGAGATGTTCTAATTTAAATTTAAATGTCACAACATCAGGTTGAGCTTGATGAGAAATTTTTCCTGAATCTGAGATTTCTCCATCAGACAAAACCTCCCTCATGGCCCCTTGAGATTGGTGTGAGGGTATGTCAGAACAGTTCTCATCAGCGCCCTCTTGCTCTTCAGTGTTTAAAACAGAGCAATCGCGCTTTCTCTGATAAGTAGGCATTTTGGATAAAAGATTTGCTATGGAGTTATCCATTACAGCCGTTAATTGTTGCATGGTAATAAGTATTGGCGCACTAGATGTACTAGGGGCCTCCTGTGTGGGCAAAACTGGTGTAGACACAGTAGGGGATGATGTAGTATCATGTTTACTCCCCTCATTTGAGGAATCATCTTGGGCAATATCATTATCTGTGGCATCACTGTCCTTACTTTGTTTGGACACTATGGCACAATTATCACATAAATTTAAATGGGGAGACACATTGGCTTTCATACATATAGAACATAGCTTATCTGATGTTACAGACATGTTAAACAGGCTTAAACTTGTCAACAAAGCACAAAAAACGTTTTAAAATAAAACCGTTACTGTCTCTTTAAATTTCAAACTGAAAAAACTTTATTACTGAATATGTGAAAAAGTATGAAGGAATTGTTCAAAAATTACCAAAATTTCACCACAGTGTCTTAAAGCATTAAAAGTATTGCACACCAAATTTCAGAGCTTTAACCCTTAAAATAACGGAACCGAAGCCGTTTTTAAATTTAACCCCTATACAGTCCCAGCTATATGCTTTGCTGAGACCCAACCAAGCCCAGAGGGGAATACGATACCAAATGACGCCTTCTAGAAGCTCTTTTAGTGATTCTTAGATCCTCACACATGCATCTGCATGCCTTGCTCTCCAAAAACAACTGCGCAGTAATGGCGCGAAAATGAGGCTCAGTCTATAACTAGAAAGGCCCCCAGACTAAAAAAGGTGTCCAACACAGTGCCTGACGTTTTTTAAACGTTCCCCAAGATTATAATGCCAATTATTAGCTAGAATCTGCATAATATGCCCCAATAAAGCAATCGTTTTAGCCCATAAAAATGTCTACCAGTTTTTAAGCCCTTTTTTTAAGCCCTTTATTCTTTTATGTTTGACTAAGAAAATGGCTTACCGGTCCCCATGAGGGGAAATGACAGCCTTCCAGCATTACATGGTCTTGTTAGAAATATGGCTAGTCATACCTTAAGCAGAAAAGTCTGCTAACTGTTTCCCCCAACTGAAGTTACTTCATCTCAACAGTCCTGTGTGGAAACAGCAATCGATTTTAGTTACTGTCTGCTAAAATCATCTTCCTCTTACAAACAGAAATCTTCATCCTTTTCTGTTTCAGAGTAAATAGTACATACCAGCACTATTTTAAAATAACAAACACTTGATAGAAGAATAAAAACTACATTTAAACACCAAAAAACTCTTAACCATCTCCGTGGAGATGTTGCCTGTGCAACGGCAAAGAGAATGACTGGGGTGGGCGGAGCCTAGGAGGGATCATGTGACCAGCTTTGCTGGGACTCTTTGCCATTTCCTGTTGGGGAAGAGATTATCCCACAAGTAAGGATGACGCCGTGGACCGGACACACCAATGTTGGAGAAACTTGTGTTTTAATGTAGAAATAAATTGTTATAAGTAATATTTATTGTTGTCTCATGTATAGAAATAGTTGAACTTATATTCTAATAGAAATATCAGTATATATTTAAATATAATAATATATGCAAGAACATATCTACAGAATGCAAACTAGACCTATGCCTAGGGCAGCAATCAATATTACTTATATTTATGAAGTGTTAAATATAATTATATTAGAAAATAGTATTTGATTATTAAAAATATGGATAAGTGTTTATTTTTCTTGAGAGGTGATCACTGGTAAGGAGCACGGACGTTAAACGTAAATTCTATAGTGTAAGGTCGGGTTACCTTAGCAACTAATTGATTTTCAAGAAATCTGACGTCAGATGGAAGCGTTAACACAACGTTAACTTACAGCTACACGAAAAGAGCGACTGCACGCTATCCGCAAAATATTTCAATGGAAACCTGGTACTAAAATGGAGCCGTAAATTACTTTTAGCTGTCGGCCGCTTCGGTAGCTTACGGCTCCATTTTTAACGACTCAATGGAAGCGAGGCCAAAGTTGGGGAAAAAATTAACACCCACAAGTCGTGCAAACACAATCACGGTTATTTAAAAGTGCAACATAAGAAGATAATTTAGCATATTTCATAATCCAATATTCTGCACATAGCAGAATATGTTCTGTTTATTCTTAAAGAGATATTTAAATATGTATCTGATATTTGCACATATATATTTATACCTATATATATATATATATATATATATATATATATATATATATATATATATATATATATACATGATTTTATATAGGTATAGATATATACAGATATATATATATATATTTCATAATACATAAAACATAATCTGCTATGTGCAGAACATTGGAATGTATGAATATATGGAATGATTTTTCATATATATATATATATGGCTGTAAATACATAATTACACATATATATATATATACATACATATTTATTTTGTGCAATATTTTTTATATATTTTTATTAGATAGTCTTATTATGCGTGTAACTGTACTTTTTAACGTAATTTTGGTGGGTTTTGTGAAACTTTTTTGAACCGCAAAACAGTTAACCAGAGCTCTGAGGTCACGGTAATCATTCTAGCATAAATGGTGATTGTGCTCATGAGTTTGCATTTACTTTCAACTTGTAATATGAGCGGAATTTAACTTGCATGCAAACAGTTGCGAAATCCCAATATGGCTCGCACGCAAATGATATCACACCACTAGTAATCTAGCCCTTATTTTTTTAATACAAATTGAAAGTTCACTTTAAAACCGTGTAATCACGCTCCTTCAGCATTTCTAGACTTTTGAGAGATCCAAAAATATATGATGCATATAAAAATTTCAAAAAATTCTTTACAGTAAATAAAATATTATTTTCACTACTAACTTACATGTAAAACACACTTGTTAAATAAGGGGAATCACACTTTCTAAATGCAGTAGAAATACTTGTTGCATCCAACGCTCTACGCTTCAGAAGTAAACAATGAATCTCGTGATTCATTGTTTACATTGGAGAGACTGAAGAACTAATGCACATGCGTGCTTTTTACTTTCTCAGGAGCACGCATTCCTCTCTTTGTAGAAATCGGGTGGGATCACGCTCTACATCACTACATCAACAGCAATAGGAAATTTAAGGGGGTGGAGAAAGGTGACAAAATTGGTAGGATTAAAATATAAATTTATTAAATAACTACTTAAAGGGACAGTCTAGTAAAAAAAAAAACTTCATGATTCAGATAGAGCATGCAATTTTAAACAACTTTCCAATTTACTTGTATCATCAAATTAGCTTTGTTCTCTTGGTATTCTTAGTTAAAAGCTAATCCGAGGTAGACTCGTATGCTAATTTCTTAGCCCCTGAAGGCCGTCTCTTATGTGAATGCATTTTGAAATTTTCACAACTAGAGGGCGTTAGTTCATGTGTGCCATATAGATAACATTGTGCTCATGACTGTGGAGTTACCTAGGAGTCCGCTCTGATTGGCAAAAAAAATGCAAGTCTGTCAAAAGAACTGAAATAAGGGGGAAATCTGTAGAGGCTTAGATACAAGGTATTAATATAACAGTGTGGGTTATGCAAAACTGGGGAATGGGTAATAAAGGGATTATCACTCTTTTAAACAATACAAATTCTGGTGTAGACTGTCCCTTTAAAAAAGATTTTAAAAAAATATAAGTTAGCGGTTTATTAGCTGAGGTTAGGTAGCGTTAATTTACCATCACTTCAGATAAATGTGGGATAAAATGTATTTTATATAAAGGAAGGCATTTGCTTTCTCAGTTTACCAGTGTGGAAATTAGTGATTTGTGTAGGTGAATGCATTGGACAGGTACCTTTGTCTTCCTCGTCTGGCAAGTAGTAATCCACCAGGTCTGTTGCCTGTGTAACTGCAAGGTCAGCTCCCAGCCTCAACAACTCTCTGACACCCATGGTTCCAAAAGTGACAGCGACTAGAGAAACAGCTTCCTGAATGTCCTGCAATAGGTTCTGCCCTCTGTCCAGCACGTTCTGTGTCCTGTTCAGGATTCGGTTTTTAAAAGATTGCACCCTACCAACAAAACTGTCCTTTAACTCTGAAATAGCCTGAAATGAAAACGAGACACAAAAGTAATGGGCCCAATAAAAGATTGTGCAAAAACATAATTTATGCTTACCTGATAAATTTATTTCTCTTGTAGTGTGTTCAGTCCACGGGTCATCCATTACTTATGGGATATATTCTCCTTCCCAACAGGAAGTTGCAAGAGGATCACCCAAGCAGAGCTGCTATATAGCTCCTCCCCTCACATGTCATATCCAGTCATTCGACCGAAACAAGACGAGAAAGGAGAAACTATAGGGTGCAGTGGTGACTGGAGTTATAATTTAAAATTTAGAACCTGCCTCAAAAAGACAGGGCGGGTCGTGGACTGAACACACTACAAGAGAAATACATTTATCAGGTAAGCATAAATTATGTTTTCTCTTGTTAAGTGTGTTCAGTCCACGGGTCATCCATTACTTATGGGATACCAATACCAAAGCTAAAGTACACGGATGATGGGAGGGACAAGGCAGGAACATTAAACAGAAGGAACCACTGCCTGTAGAACCTTTCTCCCAAAAACAGCCTCCGAAGAAGCAAAAGTGTCAAATTTGTAAAATTTGGAAAAAGTATGAAGTGAAGAGCAAGTTGCAGCCTTGCAAATCTGTTCAACAGAGGCCTCATTCGTAAAGGCCCAGGTGGAAGCCACAGCTCTAGTGGAATGAGCTGTAATTTTTTCAGGAGGCTGCTGTCCAGCAGTCTCGTAGGCTAAGCGTATTATGCTATGAAGCCAAAAAGAGAGAGAGGTAGCCGAAGCCTTTTGACCTCTCCTCTGTCCAGAGTAAACGACAAACAGAGAAGAAGTTTGTCGAAAATCTTTAGTTGCCTGTAAGTAGACCTTCAGGGCACGGACCACGTCTAGATTATGCAAAAGACGTTCCTTCTTTGAAGAAGGATTAGGGCATAACGATGGAACAACAATCTCTTGATTGATATTCCTGTTAGAAACAACCTTAGGTAAAAACCCAGGTTTAGTACGCAGGACTACCTTGTCTGAATGAAAGATCAGATAAGGAGAATCACAATGTAAGGCAGATAACTCAGAGACTCTTTGAGCCGAGGAAATAGCCATCAAAAACAGAACTTTCCAAGATAAAAGCTTAATATCAATGGAATGAAGAGCAGAAATCTGTCCCTTTAGTGAACTAGCGGATAAGCCCTTTTCTAAACCCTCTTGTAGAAAAGACAATATCCTAGGAATCCTAACCTTACTCCATGAGTAACTCTTGGATTCACACCAATATAAATATTTACGCCATATCTTGTGGTAAATTTTTCTGGTAACAGGTTTCCGAGCCTGTATTAATGTATCAATAACCGAATCCGAAATCCCACGCTTTGATAGAATCAAGCGTTCAATTTCCAAGCAGTCAGCCTCAGAGAAATTAGGTTTGGATGGTTGAAAGGACCCTGAATTAGAAGGTCCTGCCTCAGGGGTAGAGACCATGGTGGACAGGACGACATGTCCACTAGGTCTGCATACCAGGTCCTGCGTGGCCACGCAGGCGCTATCAGAATCACCGATGCTCTCTCCTGTTTGATCCTGGCAATCAGTCAAGGTAGCAACGGAAAAGGTGGAAACACATAAGCTATGTTGAAAACCCAGGGGGCTGCTAGTGCATCTACCAGCACCGCACCCGGGTCCCTGGACCTGGATCCGTAACAAGGAAGCTTGGCGTTCTGGCGAGATGCCATGAGATCCAGATCCGGTTTGCCCCAACGACGAATCAGTTGAGTAAATACCTCCGGGTGGAGTTCCCACTCCCCCGGATGAAAGGTCTGGCGACTTAGAAAATCCGCCTCCCAGTTCTCCACGCCTGGGATGTAGATCGCTGACAGGTGGCAAGAGTGAGACAGCAAATTATCTTCGAGACTTCCAACATCGCTAGGGAACTCCTGGTTCCCCCTTGATGATTGATGTAAGCCACAGTCGTGATGTTGTCCGACTGAAATCTGATGAACCTCAGTGTTGCTAACTGAGGCCAAGCTAGAAGAGCATTGAATATTGCTCTTAATTCTAGAATGTTTATCGGGAGGAGTCTCTCCTCCTGAGTCCACAATCCCTGAGCCTTCAGGGAGCTCCAGACTGCTCCCCAGCCTAGTAGGCTGGCATCTGTTGTTACAATCGTCCAATCTGGTCTGCGAAAAGTCATTCCTTTGGACAGATGAACCCGTGACAACCACCAGAGAAGAGAATCTCTGGTCTCCTGGTCCAGGTTTAGCAAAGGAGACAGATCTGAGTAATCCCCGTTCCATTGACTTAGCATGCATAGTTGCAGCGGTCTGAGATGTAGGCGCGCAAATGACACTATGTCCATTGCCGCGACCATTAAGCCGATTACTTCCATGCACTGAGCTACTGATGGGCTTGGAATGGAGTGAAGTACACGGAAAGCATTGAGAATCTTTGATAACCTGGACTCCGTCAGGTAAATCTTCATCTCTACAGAATCTATTAGAGTCCCTAGAAAAGGGACCCTTGTGAGTGGTAACAGAGAACTCTTTTCCACGTTCACTTTCCACCCATGCGACCTCAGAAATGTTAGAACTATCTCTGTATGAGACTTTGCATTTTGAAAACTTGACGCTTGTATCAGAATGTCGTCTAGGTATGGAACCACCGCTATGCCTCGCGGTCTTAGTACCGCCAGAAGTGAGCCCAGAACCTTTGTAAAAATTCTCGGGGCCGTAGCTAACCCGAAGGGAAGAGCTACAAACTGGTAATGCCTGCTAGAAAGGCAAACCTTAGGTACCGATAATGATCTTTGTCAATCGGTATGTGAAGGTAGGCATCCTTTAAGTCCACTGTGGTCATATATTGACCCTCTTGGATCATGGGTAGGATGGTCCGAATGGTTTCCATCTTGAACGATGGAACCCTTAGGAATTTGTTTAAGATTTTTAAGTCTAAGATTGGTCTGAAGGTTCCCTCTTTCTTGGGAACCACAAACAGATTTGAATAAAACCCTTGCCCCTGTTCCGTTCGCAGAACTGGGTGGATCACTCCCATCACTAAGAGGTCTTGTACACATTGAAGAAATGCCTCTTTCTTTACTAGGTTTGTTGATAACCTTGACAGATGAAACCTCCCTTGTGGAGGAGAAGTTTTGAAATCCAGAAGGTATCCCTGAGATATAATCTCCAACGTCCAGGGATCTTGTACATCTCTTGCCCAAGCCTGGGCGAAGAGAGAAAGTCTGCCCCCCACTATATCCGTCTCCGGAAAGGGGGCCCTGTCTTCATGCTGTCTTAGGGGCAGAAGTAGGCTTTCTGGCCTGCTTGCCCTTGTTCCATGACTGGTTGCCTTTCCAACCCTGTCTGTAACGAGCAGTAGCTCCTTCCTGTTTTGGAGCGGAGGAAGTTGATGCTGCTCCTGCCTTGAAATTACGAAAGGCACGAAAACTAGACTGTTTGGCCTTTGATTTGGCCCTGTCCTGAGGAAGGGTGTGGCCCTTACCTCCAGTAATGTCAGCAATAATTTCCTTCAAGCCGGGCCCGAATAAGGTCTGCCCTTTAAAAGGAATGTTTAGTAGTTTAGACTTAGAAGTTACATCTGCTGACCAGGATTTAAGCCATAGCGCTCTGCTGAATTCTTAGCCGTAAGTTTGGTTAAATGCACTACGGCATCCGAAACAAACGCATTAGCCAGCTTAAGGGTTCTAATCTTGCTCAAAGATTCATCCAATGGTGCTGTGCGAATCGCCTCTTCCAGAGACTCAAACCAGAATGCCGCTGCAGCAGTGACAGGCGCAATGCATGCAAGAGGCTGTAATATAAAACCTTGTTGAACAAACATTTTCTTAAGGTAACCCTCTAATTTTTTATCCATTGGATCTGAGAAAGCACAGCTATCCTCCACCGGGATAGTGGTACGCTTGGCTAAAGTAGAAACTGCTCCCTCCACCTTAGGGACCGTCTGCCATAAGTCTCGTGTGGTGGCGTCTATAGGGAACATTTTTCTAAATATCGGAGGAGGGGAAAAGGGCACACCGGGTCTATCCCACTCCTTGCTAATAATCTCTGTAAGCCTCTTTGGTATAGGAAAAACGTCAGTACACACCGGTACCGCATAGTATTTATCCAGCCTACATAATTTCTCTGGGATTGCCACCGTGTCACAATCATTCAGAGCCGCTAACACCTCCCCTAGTAAAACGCGGAGGTTCTCAAGCTTAAATTTAAAATTTGAAATTTCTGAATCCGGTCTCCCCGAATCAGAACTGTCACCCACAGAATGAAGCTCTCCGTCCTCATGTTCTGCAAATTGTGACGCAGTATCAGACATGGCTCTCGTGTCATCGGCGCGCTCTGTCCTTAACCCAGAGCTGTCGCGCTTGCCTCTTAACTCGAGCATATTGTATAATACTTCTTTCATAACATTAGCCATATCATGTAAAGTGATTTGTAAGGGCCTAGATGTACTTGGCGCCTCAATCTTACGCACCTCCCGAGCGGGAGACGAAGGTACTGACACGTGAGGAGAGTTAGACAGCATAACTTCCCCCTCGTTGTCTGGTGATAATTTCTTTATCGGTACAGATTGACTTTTATTCAAAGTAATATCAATACAATTGGTACACATATTTCTATTGGGCTCCACATCGGCTTTTAAACATAATGAACTAGCAGATTCCTCTGTATCAGACATGTTTAAACAGACTAGCAATGAAGCTAGCAAGCTTGGAAATTACTTCAATAAGTTTACAAGCAATATAAAAAACGCTGCAGCGCGTATTTTAAAAAAAACACAATTGAAGAACAAAGAACTAGTTCAGTTATAGTCAACAATTCTTTAAATGTATTAATTAGCAGAGGATTGCACCCACAAGCAAACAGATGATTAACCCCTCAATACCCAAAAAAACGGATAATCAATTTATGATTTAACGCTTTTATCACAGTCAAACACACTGTCACAGGTCTGCTGTGACTGATTACCTCCCTCAAAAACGAATTTTGAAGATCCCTGAGCTCTCTGGAGACGTCCTGGATCAAAGAGGAAGAAGCAGGAAGACTGTGCTAGAATTTTAACTGCGCAACAAGGCGCTAAAAAAAGGTCCATCCCACTCCTATTACAACAGTGGGAGACCTGATATAACGGTTTCTATGCAGAAATATACGTTAGCCGTGTGGAAAAAAATCATGCCCAAAAAGATTTATCACCAAAGTACCTCACAAAACGATTAACATGCCAGTAAACGTTTTTAAAAAAAACAACAACATTTCAGATGCTGTGTAAAGTTATTACTAAGCCTGCTACCAGTCGCTTCTACTGCAGCTAAGGCTCACACATTATATCAGTATTAACAGTATTTTTTCAGTCAAATTCTAGTCCCTAGAAAATAACTCTTTTGTGCATACATTTATCAGCCTGATACCAGTCAATACTACTGCATTTAAGGCTGTACTTAAATCATACGGGTAACAGCAGTGTTTTCTTAGTCAATTCCATTCCCAGAAAATATTGTACTGTACATACCTCATTTGCGGGAGACCCCGCATGCTATTCCCATTTTCTGAAGTTACCCCACTCCTCAGAATGTCGAGAACAGCCAGTGGATCTTAGTTACGCCTGCTAAGATCATAGAAAACGCAGGCAGTTTCTTCTTCCAAATACTGCCTGAGATAGAGAAACAGCACACTCCGGTGCCATTTAAAATAACAAACTTTTGATTGAAGAATAATTAAGTAAAAACTCCAACTCCTCTCGCGACCTCCTTCTTTGTTGAGGGTTGCAAGAGAATGACTGGATATAACATGTGAGGGGAGGAGCTATATAGCAGCTCTGCTTGGGTGATCCTCTTGCAAACTTCCTGTTGGGAAGGAGAATATATTCCATAAGTAATGGATGACCCGTGGACTGAACACACTTAACAAGAGAAAACAGATTCAAGACTATGCTCTATACTTGAGTGATCCCAATTGTGCAGCCTTGAAAGTCAGTCACTTTAGAAGTGTAATCCCTAGTTCTGCTACATTGTATCCCACAAGCAATTCAAATATAGCTACAGAGGAAAGTATGTCTGTTTGCAGATGATACAACAATTTGTAACAGAGTGGATGTTCTGGGGGGGGGGGTAGACAAAATGAGAAGTGAAATACAACAATTGGAGGATTGGACAAACAACTGGGATCTAAAGTTTAACACAGCAAAGTGTAAAATAATGCATTTAGGGAAGAAAAATCCAAATGTTAATTACAGACTCAATGACACTTTACTGACTGTTACAGATGAGGAACAGGACTTGGGAATTATTATTTCAGATGATTTAAAATTTAGTAAACAATGTAGTAATGCAGCGAGTAAGGCTAGCAGAATGCTTGGATGTATTGGTAGAGGTATTTGCAGCAGAAATAGTAAGGTTCTTATGCCACTTTATAGATCATAAGTTAGGCCTCATCTTGAGTATTGTGTGCAGTTCTGGAGGCCATATCTTCAGAAGGATATTAACAAATCTGAATCTGTGCAAAGGAGGGCTACCAAAATGGTACATGGTCTAAAAAATAAAACCAGGATAGGCTCAATGACCTAAATATGTATAGCTTAGAGGAGAGAAGGGAAAGATGTGATATGATAGCAACTTACGTTAAAAAGTACGTTAAAGGGCTTAGTAAAACCGAGGCTGTGGGTATTTTAAATAAAATTGAAAATTCAAGAACAAGGGGTCTTGATCTCAAGTTAAAGGGTATTAGATTCATGAGTAATTTGAGGAAGCACTTCTTTACAGAAAGTGATTGATTTATGGAATAAACTTCCTCAAGAGGTGGTAATGACAAACACTGTGGGGGACTTTAAAAATGCATGGGACAAGCATAAGGCTATCCTACAAACTAGATAAGTTTATACTGTAAGGTAATATCGGGCAGACTTGCTGGGCCTATGGCTCTTATCTGCCGTCAATATCTATGTTTCTATGTAAATACCTGGGCCCTGTGGTTTCTAGTTACGCCTCTGGGTACGCTTGAATAAAAAGTTGCATAAAACGTATAAAAAAAAACACTATACAGTACAGTTACATTCATGATAACACTGTCTGATAAAGATTATTTAAAAACAAAACTGCAATCAAAGTTAAAAGGGCTCAACGATATGAGGTCTCAGGTGTTAGAAAAAAGGGCTGCAAAGGGCTTTTACATAGAGATACATACACGTCTAAATATGGATGTATGTATATGTATATAACAGGCAAAAACTGGAGCACTCCCTGTACTTTGTAAATATAAAACTTAGAGTTTATTTCATACTTAAAACCATTAGTTCACCAAATATTTTGGTGCTCACTGACACCTTTTTCAATGGTACATCAATATGGACAGCAGGCTCATGGATATATGTATGTATATGTATATATATATATATATATATATATATATATTTGTGTGTGTGTGTGTACATGTATTTATGTATTTGTGTTTTACTGTATATTTACTGTACATATTCTACATGCCAATGTTCTTCACATAAGGAAATATGTTACATTTTAAATAGATATTCCTACATATATCTGTATATAGTTATGCCTATATATAACCTATATATAATCATATACATATATACTGTATATATATTAATACATATATATATATATATATATATATCATTCAATTTAAAGTAACAGCACCACACAGATAGTTGAAATCCACTGGCTTTCATTATTTTTCATTCAGATTGAACCTATTAGTATATTAGTAATTTAAGGGTTAATGGTTTAGTGCTGGCTAAGACTGTCTTTTCCCATTTCCCTTATCTAACCGTATTCTATCTATTTCTTATTAACTCCTTGCTTTTTCTGTCTACAATTTTATATATATATATATATATATATATATATATATATATATATATACTGTATATAGTTTACAAAATATATATACATATGTATTTATGAATAAATAGAACATATTCTGCTATGTGAAGAACATCGGAATGTGAATATTCCTATTTTCATGTTGGGTTAGCGCACTTACAAAAATACGTTTGGATGTGCGCGTGAGTAGGGTGTAAGTTTTTTTTCTACTTTTCGCGCTTCATTGACTTCTATGGCAGAATTACGTTAAAGTGGTTGCGATATTGTAACTGACTTTTTGTGCGAATCAGGTTATCGTGCAAGCAAAATCTTATTACTTTCAACTTGTAATATGCGCGTTGTCCGACGAGCACAAAAAACTTACTTGTTAACGCTTGAGCTCGTAATAGAGCTTCACTCGTAATCTAGCCCATAGACTGCTCAACATGCAGACCCCTAACCTCCTATCAGCCTACCTAGATTTTTAACAAAGGATATGAGGAAAACAAAGCAAATGTGATAACAAGTAAATTGGAAAGTTGTTTAAAATTGCATACTCTGTTAGAATCATAAAAGTTTAATTTTGACTTTACTGTCCCTCTAAATTTAAATGAAAACTAGGAGAAATGTGTGTTTGTGCACAACAACCATTGCTAACATTGCTACATTAGCTCTAATCTTCGGCTGTATTACATTTTGAAATGTCCTGTAGCCAAGATTGCTAAATTTGCTTTTTGTCCTCTCAAAGGAGGGTGAGACAAGTACAATTTTACACCAAAGAGGTAAAGGTATTTATTGCCTCTTTAATAGTTGATTTAAAGGGATATGAAACCCCAAATTTTTCTTTCATGATTCAGATAGAGCTTCTAGTTTTTTTTAAATGTACAGGGAGTGCAGAATTATTAGGCAAGTTGTATTTTTGAGGATTCATTTTATTATTGAACAACAACCATGTTCTCAATGAACCCAAAAAACTCATTAATATCAAAGCTGAATATTTTTGGAAGTAGTTTTTAGTTTGTTTTTAGTTTTAGCTATTTTAGGGGGATATCTGTGTGTGCAGGTGACTATTACTGTGCATAATTATTAGGCAACTTAACAAAAAACAAATATATACCCATTTCAATTATTTATTTTTACCAGTGAAACCAATATAACATCTCAACATTCACAAATATACATTTCTGACATTCAAAAACAAAACAAAAACAAATCAGTGACCAATATAGCCATCTTTCTTTGCAAGGACACTCAAAAGCCTGCCATCCATGGATTCTGTCAGTGTTTTGATCTGTTCACCATCAACATTGCGTGCAGCAGCAACCACAGCCTCCCAGACACTGTTCAGAGAGGTGTACTGTTTTCCCTCCTTGTAAATCTCACATTTGATGATGGACCACAGGTTCTCAATGGGGTTCAGATCAGGTGAACAAGGAGGCCATGTCATTAGATTTTCTTCTTTTATACCCTTTCTTGCCAGCCACGCTGTGGAGTACTTGGACGCGTGTGATGGAGCATTGTCCTGCATGAAAATCATGTTTTTCTTGAAGGATGCAGACTTCTTCCTGTACCACTGCTTGAAGAAGGTGTCTTCCAGAAACTGGCAGTAGGACTGGGAGTTGAGCTTGACTCCATCCTCAACCCGAAAAGGCCCCACAAGCTCATCTTTGATGATACCAGCCCAAACCAGTACTCCACCTCCACCTTGCTGGCGTCTGAGTCGGACTGGAGCTCTCTGCCCTTTACCAATCCAGCCACGGGCCCATCCATCTGGCCCATCAAGACTCACTCTCATTTCATCAGTCCATAAAACCTTAGAAAAATCAGTCTTGAGATATTTCTTGGCCCAGTCTTGACGTTTCAGCTTGTGTGTCTTGTTCAGTGGTGGTCGTCTTTCAGCCTTTCTTACCTTGGCCATGTCTCTGAGTATTGCACACCTTGTGCTTTTGGGCACTCCAGTGATGTTGCAGCTCTGAAATATGGCCAAACTGGTGGCATGTGGCATCTTGGCAGCTGCACGCTTGACTTTTCTCAGTTCATGGGCAGTTATTTTGCGCCTTGGTTTTTCCACACGCTGCTTGCGACCCTGTTGACTATTTTGAATGAAACGCTTGATTGTTCGATGATCACGCTTCAGAAGCTTTGCAATTTTAAGAGTGCTGCATCCCTCTGCAAGATATCTCACTATTTTTGACTTTTCTGAGCCTGTCAAGTCCTTCTTTTGACCCATTTTGCCAAAGGAAAGGAAGTTGTCTAATAATTATGCACACCTGATATAGGGTGTTGATGTCATTAGACCACACCCCTTCTCATTACAGAGATGCACATCACCTAATATGCTTAATTGGTAGTAGGCTTTCGAGCCTATACAGCTTGGAGTAAGACAACATGCATAAAGAGGATGATGTGGTCAAAATACTCATTTGCCTAATAATTCTGCACTCCCTGTACTTCTATTATCAAATGTTCTTCATTCTTTTTGTATCTTTTGTTAAAAAGCAGGTAAATATGCTTAGGACCCGGCCCATTTCTGGAGCACTATATGGCAGCAGTTTTGCAAGAATGTTATTCATTTGCAAGCGCACTAGAAATCAGAATTATTTCCTGCCATGTAGTGATCCAGATGCCTACCTAGGTATCTGTTCAACACAGAACATCATGAGAACAAAGCAAATTTGTTAATAGAAGTACATTTGAAACGTTTTTAAAATAGTATGTTCTGTCTGAATCACAAAAGAAAAAAATATGTGTTTCATATCCCTTTAAGTTTAGTAAGCTGTGGTACTAGGAAGACATTGTGGAGTGCTACAGCCAGCAGCACCCAATAAATACAGCATTCAACCATCTCCCTGTCTGTTGCTTAGCTTCAAGATAAAAACATAAATGATCATGTGCATTAGCAAAGGAAATACAAAAGATGATACTTGCTATATATATATATATATATATATATATATATATATATATATATATATATATATATATATATATATATATATACAGTTATAGTATATAGTATTAGACTATTTTAACAGTAGATATGGCTCTAAGTAATTAAACCTTAATATGGCCAAATATATTGGTTCTGGCACCTAAAGAGTTAATAGGTAACCGAAGCAGGCAATTCTAAGAAACTAATAATGGAGCCTACATAGATGGGTGTGTACCCCTTAGAAAGTGTCCATTGGCGGCATAGGAGGGCCCTAGTAACCAATAACTGGTGAGGTCAGCCTATATCAATTAATGCAGGGCTTTAGGGCATTACACAGTCTATGATTAAGGCTCCATAGGAGCTGAAACGCGTCAGACGCCCACCCCAGCCCTCCTTACGGCCCACATTCATAGCCATTTTTTTATGCCTTTTTGCTATACTATGAGAATTTTTTAAAAATAAAGACCAAACAGCTTTGAGCTTTTTTCATCTGGACTTTTCTTTGACTATATATATATATATATATATATATATACAGTATATATACACACAACCAGATGGAACAATGGATTCAACTAGATACCATTTTGAAGGTAGGATTATATCTGCCCTCTTTTTATGTCATTGTAGGCTACATACACTCTCTCTGAATGTGGAATTAGTGGTTATATATTTATATTTGACATGTTAGAGCACTGTATTTATATGTGTGATTACAGGTTATATTCTCTTTGCATGTTTTTAAATATACAATTCTGTTTGTGTTTTATTGTTTAACTTTTTTCCCGTTGCATCATCACATACTTTTTTTACTTCTGTCTTTGTCTTTTTATGGAGAAATTTGCATAAAATGTGTCGCAAAGATTATTGTTTAACCGTATTTTCATGCCCAGCTTGAGGGGATGATGTTTGGAGACCTTTAGTCTTAATATTCTTCAGCAATGGGTTTGACATACTATAGGTGTATTAAGTTCCTTCTACTTGCTACTTTTTCCGGTCTTCCAGATCTTTAGTTCATGACCTGGCCGTAATTACTGGATAGTCTGCTGGATTTTAGTTTTGCTACTTTTCCTGACTTCTGGTGTATGTCCTGACCTGACTTAGTGACCTGACTTAGTGAACTACATTATGGTTCCTGATTAACCTTCTGTTGTTGCCTTACTCGGTTGTTCATGACCTGTTTATTATCTATGTCACTTCTACAACAAGCTACTTTTTTATCTATAACTGACGCATTTGTTAGCTCCTAAAGATGGAGCACATCAGACTGGACTTTGTTGTCATCTGCATAAATACATTTCCTTGGTATCAAGAGCTTGCAAGATTCCATCATGTGCCCCCTGGTAAGCTATGCACACAACTTCACGCTGCAATGCATATCAGTGTCCGTACCTGGTAAAGTTAAATGATGTCACATGAAACAGTCATATTACTGTTGTTAATGCTATGCATGCTATTATTTACCTCTGCCAAGCACAGACATCCATTTGCACAGCATTAGGCACAGCTAAGCAAAGATTGCATAAAATAATCATACCTCCATACTGACGCCAGGGATTGGCGGAGTATTGGAAGCTGGCGTCTGAAGTGGCAAGTGTGCTGCTGGTGGTGATTAGATAAAGGGACATGCAACCCCAAAAGTTTCTTTCATAACTTAAGTAGAACAACTTTCCAGTTTACTTCTTTTATCAAATTTGTTTCATTCTCTTGGTATCATTTGTTGAAGGAGCAGCAATGCACTACTGGTTTCTAACTAAACACATGGGTGAGCCAATGACAATAGGCATACATATGCAGCCACCAATCAGCAGCTAGACTCTAGGTTCTTTGCTGCTCCTGAGCTTACCTAGATAAACCTTTCAGCAAAGGATAACAAAAGAAGGAAGCACATTAAATAATAGAAGTAAATTGGAAAGTTGTTTAAAATTGTATGACTTTACTGTCCCTTTAAATGCTACTGGCTACAAGAGTTTAAATCATTGGTGATTGGCAATATAGGGTTACATAATTGTGTTTGATGGATACTTGTAATATACAGGTTAAATTGATTGTCTGTGTGGGTTAAACCTGTATGTTACTGGCAATGATGAGGTTAAAACCCTGTGCTGACTGGGTCAATGTTGGGCTGAAGGAGGCAGTAGGATGGCAGAATGAAACTGTAATATACCATTTGCCCATACAGTATATGTAATGTCCTAATCTCATACCATACAGACATACCATGGTCCCAGATATGAATCCACAGTAAAATAAAAAAGATCTTTGCTTAGCAACCTTACCTCATCTGCTGGCTGGTCCAGTACGGGAAGTCTGACCTCCAACTGTTCCACCACCTGTAGAGCTGCTCTGTTAACCATAGCAACTAAAAATGGAAAAAACATCAGGTGAGACCCACGCATGGAATAAATTGCTCTGTAATCAGCTACAAAATTGTGTTATATCAAAGATATAACATGTAAAGTATAAATTATACAATATTTAGATAGCAAATTAATATTTTTTTTACATTTTTCTACAATAAATCAAAAACAATAAACTTGTAAAACAGTTTATATATAGCTACTTATATTGAAGAAAGCAGAGACTTGTGATAAAAACATTTTTTTACACTTTTTACCAGTATTGGTGTAGACTCTATTGTTAAAAATGCATTATAGAGGAGTATTTCATGAGAGTAAGATCAGATCAGTTCTTTTCCATCTGGCAGATGGAGATCCTCAATTGGGAACATGACTCCATGTTAAAGGGACATGAAACACAAAAAAATTATTTCATTAATCAGATAGAGAATACAATTTTAAACAACATTCCGATTTACTTATTTTATTTAATTTGCTTCATTCTTCAGATATCCTGTGTTGAAGAAATGGTAATGCACATGGGTGAGCCAATCACAAGAAGCATCTATGTGCCGCCATCAATCAGCAGCTACTGAGCCTATTTAGATATGTTTTTCAACAAAGTAAATCAAGAGAATGAAGCAAAGTAGATAATAGAATTAAATTGGAAAGTTGTTTAAAATTGCACGCTCTTACTAAATCATGAAAGAAAAAATATGGGATTCAGGTCCCTTTAAGTTAAAAAAAACTGGAGACTCTGGTTTGATTGATCTAGATGTCTTCTCACATTATGGGTGTCCAATGAGATTATAATAGTTTGGCTATGTGACAGGTTGGTAGTTATGGTATCAAGTGCCTTAGTAGTTAGGCTGGGTTTGGGTATGTTCAGGTTTCTCATTATGAAAACCAGGACATAAATTCCAGATTAAGAAAGACTGGGAAGTATGGTTGTTGGTGACAAATTTATCAACTTCAAAAAAATCCTTAAAAAGGGACATAAAACACAACATTTAATTTAAGGTGTTCAGTGGACTGAGGTCAGGGCTCTGGTCACTCGAGTTCCTCCACACCAAACTCGTCAAACCATGTCTTCATGGACCTCATTTAGTAAACAGGGTCACAGTTAGTCTGGAACAGTAAAGGTTTTCCAAATTTTTGCTACAAAGTTGGAAGCACCCAATAGTCTAAAATACCTTTGTATCCTCTAGCATTACGTTGACCCTTTACTGAAACTAAAAGGGCCCAGCAAAAACCCTGAAAAACAGCCACAGACAATTCCATCCTGAGCCAAACTTTACAGCAGGAAATATGCATACTAGAAGGCAGCGTTCTCATGGCATCTGTCACACCCAGATTCTTCCATTAGAGTACCCGATAGTAAAGCGTGATTCATCACTCCACAGAACATGTTTCCATTGCTCCAGAGTGAAACTTGTAATGGCTGATTTTTTATCGCACGCCCGTAAACGGGCAAAATTACCACTTTTTAGATTAGGGCTTTGGGCAATTGTAAAAGAGCTGAATGCCCTTTTAAGGGCAATGCCCATGCAAATTCCCCTTTAGGGGCAATGGGTAGCTTAGTTTTTTTTTAGAGGTTAGGTTTTTTTATTTTGAGGGGTTGGTTGGGTGGTGGGTGTTACTGTTGGGGGGACTTACAGGTAAAAGAGCTGTTTAACTTAGGGCAATGCCCTACAAAAGGCCCTTTTAAGGGCTATTGGTAGTTTATTGTAGGCTAGGGGGTATTTTTATTTTGGGGGGGCTTTTTTATTTTTAAAGGGCTATTAGGGGCGCAATCCAATATGCAGCGTAGTTTGCGGCGCAAGCGAGGGAACCCCCGCCGCCCGCAGTTTCAGCTCGCAACTCGAGCTATCCTATATACGGCGCCGTCAGAGGCTAAAGTGCCGTAAGTCTGACAAACCAGGGATGTCCAGAAATCTGCATAAGTACAAATTTCTGGAGTCGCCAGTGACTTACGGCACTTTAGAAACTGCCGGCGCCTACAAAACCTGACTAAATTATTAAATCTCCCGTACTGTCTAACACGCCTCCCTAACATAGCCCGACACGTCTAACCCTCTATCCGCTATCCCCCCTCACTATCCTAACAATAAAAAAAATGTATTAACCACTAAACCGCCGCTCCCGGACCCCGCCGCCACCTAATAAAGTTATTAACCCCTAAACCCCCGGATGGAAGAAGACTCTCTGCCGCTTGCTTGAAGACATCGCCCGGATGGAAGAAGACTTCTTTGCCGCTTGATTGAAGACATCGCCCGGATCGGATGAAGAGTTCTGCCCGGCTGGGAGAATACAAGGTAGGGAGATCTTCAGGAGGGTAGTGTTAGCTTTATTTAAGGGGGGTTTGGGTTAGATTAGGGGTATGTGGGTGGTGGGTTGTAATGTTGGGGGGTGGTAAGCTAACTTTTTTCATTTAGAATAGGGTAGGGATTTTTTTTTATTTTGGGGGGCTTTATTATTTTATTAGAGGGCTTAGAATAGGTGTAATTAGCTTAAAAATCTTGTAATCTTTTTTTTTTTTTTGTAATTTAGTGTTTGTTTTTTTTGTAATTTAGTTTAGTTTATTTAATTGTATTTTAGTTTAGATATTTGTAGTTTATTTAATTTATTGATAGTGTAGGTGTATTTGTAACTTAGGTTAGGATTTATTTTACAGGTAAATTGGTAATTATTTTAACTAGGTAGCTATTAAATAGTTATTAACTATTTAATAGCTATTGTACCTAGTTAAAATAAATACCAAGTTACCTGTAAAATAAATATAAACCCTAAAATAGCTACAATGTAATTATTAATTACATTGTAGCTATCTTAGGGTTTATTTTATAGGTAAGTATTTAGATTTAAATAGGAATATTTTAATTAATAATATTAATATTAGATTTATTTTAATAAGAGTTTAGTTAGGGATGTTAGAGTTAGATAGGGTTATTATACTTAATATATATATATATATAGTATAATAACGATATTAACTATATTAACCCTAATATAATTAGGGTTAATATAGTTAATATATATAATATAATAACTATATTAACTATATTAACCATAATATAATTAGGGTTAATATAGTTAATATAGCTGGCGGCGGTGTAGGGGGATTAGATTAGGGGTTAATGTGTTTAATATAGCTGGCGGCGGTGTAGGGGGATTAGATTAGTGGTTAATACATTTATTATAGGTGGCGGCGGTGTAGGGGGATTTAGATTAGATGCAAAAGAGCTGTTTACTTTGTGACAAAGCCTCACCAAAAGCCCTTTTAAGGCCTGGTAAAAGAGCTGAATTCTTTGGGGCATGCCCCGCAAAAAGCCCTTTTAAGGGCTGGCAATAGAGCAGTTTACTTTGGGGTAATGCCACGCAAAAAGCCCTTTTCAGGGCTATTTGTAGGGTTAGACTTAGGTTTAGTGGTAGGGATAGTTTAGTAATTTAGGGGTTGAATAATTTAATATAGGTGGCGGCGGAGTAGGGGGATTAGATTAGGGGTTAATTAATTTAATATAGCTGGCGGTGTAGGGAGATTAGATTAGGGGTTAATTAATTTAATATAGCTGGCGGCGGTGTAGGGGGATTAGATTAGGGGTTAATTAATTTAATATAGCTGGCGGCGGTGTAGCGGGATTAGATTAGGGGTTAATTAATTTAATATAGCTGGCGGCGGTGTAGGGGGATTAGTTTAGGGGTTAATTAATTTAATATAGCTGACGGCGGTGTAGGGGGATTAAATAAGGGGTTAATAATTTTAAAATAGATGGCGGCGGTGTAAGGGGCTCACTTAGGGGGTAGTTTAATGCAGTTGGCGGCGGGGTAGGAGCTCACATTAGGGGGAGCGGTGGTTTAGGGGTTAATAACTTTATTAGGGATTGCGGCGGGGGATCTCGGTTGACAGGTAGATAGACATTGCGCATGCATTAGGTGTTAGGTTTTATTTAGCAGATCGCGGTTGACAGGTAGATAGACATTGCGCATGCGTTAGGTGTTAGGTTTATTTTGTAGCTAGTTTAGGGAGTTACGGGGCTCCAATACTCAGCGTAAGGCTTACTACGGCTGCTTTTTGTGGCAAAGTGAAAATGGAGTAAGATTTCTCCATTTTCGCCACGTAAGTCCTTACGCTGTATATTGGATACCAAACTGCGCTGGTTTGGTATACCTGTCTATGGCCCAAAAAACTACGGGCGACGGCAGAAATATAAGAGCGTAACTTCTAGGTTACGCCGTATATAGGATACCAAACCAGCGCAAAATTCAGCATCGCCGGCATTTGCGGGCGACGCTGCATATCGGATCGGGCCCTAGATTAGGTGTAATTGTTTTCATTTTTGATAATTTCGTTTATTATTTTTCGTAATTTTAGTGTTTATTTTTTTTTTGTAATGTTAGATTTTTTAAATTTTTTTGTAGGATTAGTTTTTTTTAATTTGTAATTTAGTATTTTTTAATTGGTAGTTTTTTTATTTTATTAGAATATTAAGGTTAGGTTAATTTATTTTTTAATGTTTATTTCTCTTGTTAAGTGTATCCAGTCCACGGATCATCCATTACTTATGGAATATATTCTCCTTCCCAACAGGAAGCTGCAAGAGTCCACCCACAGCAAAGCTGCTATATAGCTCCTCCCCTAACTGCCATATTCAGTCATTCTCTTGCAAGCCTCAACATAGATAGGAGGTCATGAGAGTCTGTGGTGCTTTCTACTTAGTTTATTCTTCAATCAAAAGTTTGTTATTTTTAAATGGCACCGGAGTGTGCTGTTTATCTCAGGCAGTATTTGGAAGAAGAATCTGCCTGCGTTTTTCTATGATCTTAGCAGACGTAACTAAGATCCATTTGCTGTTCTCACACATTCTGAGGAGTGAGGTACTTCAGAGGGGGAATGGCGTGCAGGTTTTCCTGCAGATAAGGTATGTGCAGTAAAATATTTTTCTAGGAATGGAATTGACTAAGAAAATACTGCTGATACCGAAGTAATGTAAGTAAAGCCTTAAATGCAGCGATAGCGACTGGTATCAGGCTTATTAATAGAGATACATACTCTTATAAAAATGTGTTTTAAAACGTTTGCTGGCATGTTTAATCGTTTTTTAACGTACATTGGTGATAACACTGTAATGTTGGTATAGCCTTAAATGCAGTAAAAGCGACTGGTATCAGGCTTATTAATAGAGATACATACTCTTGTAAAAATGTGTTTTAAAACGTTTGCTGGCATGTTTAATCGTTTTTTAACATATGTTTGGTGATAAAACTTATTGGGGCCTAAGTTTTTTCCACATGGCTGGCTTAAATTTTGCATAGAAACAGTTAACTGAAGCTTCCCACTGTTGGCTGTGGCAGTTTGTTGTGTCTGTTTTTAAAAACGTCTATGTCGGTTTTTTTTTTTATCTGTTTTTTGCATTAAGGGGTTAATCATCCATTTGCAAGTGGGTGCAATGCTCTGTTACCTTATTACATGTACTGTAAAAATTTCGTTTGTTTTACTGCCTTTTTTTTCACTGTTTTTCAAATTTTGACAAAATTTGTTTCTCTTAAAGGCACAGTAACGTTTTATATATTTGCTTGTTAACTTGATTTAAAGTGTTTTCCAAGCTTACTAGTCTCATTATTAGTCTGTTCTAACATGTCTGACATAGAGGAAGCTCTGTGTTCATTATGTTTTAAAGCCATGGTGGAACCCCATCTTAGAATGTGTACCTGATTTCATGTTAAACAATAAAGATCATTTTTTGTCTTTAAAAACATTATCACCAGAGGATTCTGTCGTGGGGGTAGTTATGCCGACTAACTCTCCCCACGTGTCAGACCTTTTGACTCCCGCTTTAGGGACTCACGCTCAAATGGCGCCAAGTACATCAAGAGCACCCATAGCGTTTCTTTTACCAGGGGATTCTGTCGAGGGGAAAGTTATGCCGACTAACTCTCCCCACGTGTCAGACCCTTCGACTCCCGCTTCAGGGACTCACGCTCAAATGGCGCCAAGTACATCAAGGGCGCCCATAGCGTTTATTTTACAAGACATGGCAAAGGTGGTGAATAATATTCTGGCAACAGTATTAGTCAGACTACCTGAAATTAAAGGAAAGCAGTTAGCTCTGGGGGTAGATACAGAGCATACAGACGCTTTAAGAACCATGTATGATACTACCTCACAATATGCTTAGTCTGTGGGTGATTTTTTTTTGACTCAGGGAAGATGATTTAACCTGATTCTGATATTTCTACATTTAAAATTTATGCTTGAGAACCTCCACTTGTTGCTCAGGGAGGCTTTGGCTGCTCTGAATGAATGTGTACAATCGCAGGGCGAGAGAAATTGTGTAGACTGGATAAATAATATGCAGTGCCGGTGTGTACTGATGTTTTTCCAATACCTAAAGAGGTTTACTAAAAAATTTTTAATAAAGAATGGGATAGACCAGGTGTGCCGTTCTCTTCCCCTCCTATTTTTTAGAAGAATGTTTTCTAATAGTTACCACCACACGGGACTTCTGGCAGACAGTTCCTAAGGTGGAGAGAAGAGTTTCTACTCTAGCTAAGCGTACCACTACCTCTGACGAGGACAGTTGTGCTTTTTAGATCCAATGGATAAAAAATGTTTATTCAACAGGGTTTTATCCTGCAGCCCCTTGCATACATTGCTTCTGTCACTGCTGCTGCAGCGTTCTGGGTTGAGTCTCTTGATGAGGCTTTACAGTTAAGCGACTTCATTGGATGAATATATTTGACAAGCTTATGCTAGCCAATTCCTTTGTTTTCTGATGCCTTGTTCATTTGACTAGACTAACGGCTAAGAATTCTGTTTTTTACTATACTGGCGCGCAGAGCGCTATGGCTTATATCATGGTCAGCTTTCGTGACTTTAATAAATAAGCTACTTAACTTCCCTTCAAGGGGCAGACCCTATTCGGGCCTGGTTTGAAGGAGATTATTGCTTATATCACTGGAGGAAAAGGTCATGCCCTTCCTCAGGATAGGTCTAAATCAAGGGCAAAAAAAAAAAAAAAAAAACGTCTAATTTTCGTACCTTTTAAAAACTTCAGGGCAGGTGTGGCATCCTCTTCCTCTAAGGCAAAACAAGAGGGAATTTTTGCTCAGTCCAAGGCGGTCTGGAGACAATCGGACCTGGAACAAAGATAAGCAGGCCAAGGAGCCTGCTGCTGCCTCTAAGGCAGCATGAAGGAACGGACCCCTATCCGGTAACGGATCCTATAGGGGGCAGACTTTCATTCTTCGCCCAGGCGTGGGCAAGAGATGCTCAGGATCCCTAGGCATTGGAATTTATATCCCAGAGATATCTTCTGGATTTCAAAGATTCCCCCCCAAAAAAAGGGGAGATTTCGCCTTTCACAATTATCTGCAAACCAGATAAAGAAGGAGGCATTCTTACATTGTGTACGGGATCCATCCAGTTCCAAGAGAGGAACAGGGACAGAGTTTTTACTCAAATCTGTTTGTGGTTCCCAAGGAGAGGGAACCTTCAGACCTATTTTGGATCTAAAGATCTTAAACAAATTCCTCAGAATTCCGTCATTTAAGATGGAAACTATTCGTACCATCTTAACTATGATCCAGGAGAGTCAATAGAGGACTACAATGGATTTGAAGGATGCTTATCCTCACATTGTGATGCATAAAGATCACCATCGTTTTTCAGGTTTGCCTTTCTAGACAGGCATTACCAGTTTGTAGCTCTTTCCTTTGGGATATCTACAGCCCCAAGAATCTTTATGGAGGTTCTGGGGTCGCTTTGGCGGTCCTTAGACCGCGGGGCATAGAAGTGGCCCCTTATTTAGACAACATCCTGATACAGGCGTCAAACATCCAAATTGCCCAGTCTCATACGGACGTAGTACTAGCATTTCTGAGATCACATGGGTGGAAAGTGAACAAGGAAAGAGTTCTCTATCCCCAATCTCAAGGGTTTCCCTCCTAGGGACTCTGATAGATTCTGTAGAAATGAAAATTTACCTGACGGAGTCCAGGTTGTCAAAGTTTCTAAATTTCTGCCGTGTTTTTTCATCCCATCCGCGCCCTTCGGTGGCTCAGTACATGAATGAAATCGGCTTAATGGTAGCGGCAAGGGACATAGTACCGTTTGCACGTCTACATTTCAGACCGCTGCAACTATGCATGCTCAGTCAGAGGAACGGGGATTACACAGATTTGTCCCCCTGTTAAACCTGGACCAAGAGACCAGAGATTCTCTTCTCTGGTGACTATGTCGGGTCCATCTGTCCAAGGGTATGACCTTCCGCAGGTCAGATGGGACAATTGTTACAATAGATGCCAGCCTTTTAGGTTGGGATGCAGTCTGGAACTCCCTGAAGGCTCAGGGATAGTGGACTTAGGAGGAGACCCTCCTTCTAATAAATATTCTGGAACTGGGAGTGATATTCCATGCTCTTCAGACTTGGCCTCAGTTAGCAACTCTGAGGTACATCATACTCAGTCGGACAATATACACGACTGTGGCTTACATCAGCCATCAAGGGGGAACAGAAGTTCCCTAGCGATGTTAGAAGTCTTACAATAATTCACTGGACAGAGACTCACTCTTGTCTATCAGCTATCCATATCCCAGGTGTTGAGAACTGGGAGGTGGATTTTCTAAGTCGTCAGACTTTTCTTCCGGGGGAGTGGGATTTCCTCCGGAGGTCAAGACCAAGCAGGAGAGGGCTTTGGTGTTTTTGACAGCGCCTGCGTAGCCACGCAGGACCTGGTATGCAGATCTGGTGGACATGTCATCCTTTCCATCACGGTCTCTGCTTCAGAGACAGGTCCCTCTACCTCAGGGTCCTTTCAACCATCTAAATAGAATCAATCTGAGATGGACTGCCTGGAGACTGAACGCTTGATGTTATCAAAGCATGGCTTCTCCGAGTCAGTCATTGATACCTTAATACAGACATGAAAGCCTGTCTCTAGGAAAATTGAACATAGATATGGTGTAAATATCTGATTGTTATGAATCCAAGGGTTACTCATGGAGTAAAGTCTGGATTCCCAGGATATTATCTTTTCTCCAAGATGTTTTTGAGAAAAGGGTTGTCAGCTAATTCCTTAAAAGGGGACAGATTTTTACTCTGTCTATTTTTTTGCACAAGCGTCTGGCAGGTATTCTAAACGTTCAGGCATTTGGTCAGGCTTTGGTTAGATCCAAGCCTGTGTTTAAAACTGTTGCTCCGCCATGGAGCTTAAACCTGATTCTTAAGGTTCTTCAAGAAGTTCCGTTTGAACCTTTTTTGTTCCATAGATATCAATCTTTATCTTGGAAAGTTCCTTTTGGGTAGCTAATTCCTCGACTCGTAGAGTCTCCAAGTTATCTGTGTTACAATGTGATTCTCCTTATCTGGTCCTTCGTACGGATAAGGTAGTCCTGCGTACCAACCTGGGTTTTTTCCTAAGGTGGTATCTAACAAGTACATCACTCAAGAGATAGTTGTTCCATGCTTGTATCCTAATCCTTCCTCAAAGAAGGAACGTCTATTACACAATATTGGACGTGGTTTGTGCTTTAAAGTTTTACTTACAAGCTACTACAGTTTTCATCAAACGTTCACCTTGTTTGTTGTCTATTCTGGACAGAGGAGAGGTCAAAAGACTTCAGCAGCCTCTCTGTCTTTTTGGTTAAAAAGCATAATTCATTTAGCTTATGAGACTGCTGGACAGCAGCCTCCTGAAGGGATTACAGCTCATTCTACTAGAGCTGTGGTTTTCACTTGGGCCTTTTTTAAATGTGGCTTCTGTTGAACAGATTTACAAGACGGAGTCTTGGTCTGCGCTTCATACTTTTCAAATTTAACAAATTTGATACCTTGCTTCTTCGGAGGCTATTTTTGGGAGAAAGGGTTTTTTACAGGCAGTGGTAACTTCCGTTTAAGTACCTGCCTTGTCCCTCCCATCATCCGTTTACTTTAGCTTTGGTATTGGTATTCCATAAGTAATGGATGATCCGTGGACTGGATACACTTAACAAGAGAAAACATAATTTATGCTTACCTGATAAATTTATTTCTCTTGTAGTGTATCCAGTCCACGGCCCGCCCTGTCACTTTAAGGCAGGTAATTTTTTCATTTGAACTACAGTCACCACTGCACCCTATGGTTTTTCCTTTCTCTGCATGTTTTCGGTCGAATGACTGAATATGGCAGTTAGGGGAGGAGCTATATAGCAGCTTTGCTGTGGGTGGACTCTTGCAGCTTCCTGTTGGGAAGGAGAATATATTCCATAAGTAATGGATGATCCGTGGACTGGATACACTACAAGAGAAATAAATTTATCAGGTAAGCATAAATTATGTTTTTTATTTCACAGGTAAGTTTTTATTTATTTAAATATAGTTATATTGTAATTTTAATTTAGGTTTAGGGGTTAATAGTTTAATTAAGTGTTTTGCGACATGGGAGGCCGGAGGTTTAGGGGTTAATAGGTTTATTTAGTGGCAGCGCTGTGGGAGGCCGGAGGTTTAGGGGTTAAAAGGTTTATTTAGTGTTTTGCAATGTGGGAGGCCGTAGGTTTAGGGGTTAATAGGTTTATTTAGTGGCAACAATGTGGGAGGCCGGAGGTTTAGGGGTTAATGGGTTTATTTAGTGGCGGCGATGTTGAGGAGCCGCGGTTTAGGGGTTAGTATATTTAAATAGTGTAATATCCCAGAAGGGGATACAAAAAGGCGCGCTGTCAGATTTGAAATCGATGGGGGCGGGAAAAAATAATAAAAGGGGAAATTACAGAAAAATATATAATATAAAATAAAAGGAAATATAATAAATAAAGACTAAAAATATATATATTTCGAAACAATGCGATGGTTATCAATAATTAAAATACCGTGTCCCAATAGTAATGATCACAATGTTTTAGTCCATTAAATAGATAACCGCCGGACGTTTCCTTGCGGGGCAGCTCCTCTTGGTCCCAGAGAGCAGGGGTATCACTGTAGTTGGAAAAAAAGGAAAAAAGAGAGGGCGCCAAATAGTGTGATATCGTTTGTTTAAAAGTGGTAATAAACACAGATATTGCGCTTACCAGAAAAAGTTGCACTGTACTCTGACCAGTGCAGTATCGCCTGCTGGCACTTTATTCAGCGGCCAGTACACTGTGTATAGGCATATATTCTCCAGATGTCCTTGTGTCTTTTTGAGGATTCAGCTCATAGATGTGTGAACCTTAGGAAATAGAGAGGGGGCTCCACATAGCGTGATATTGTCTTTTCAAAGAAATGGAGAAGACATGTAATATGCTTACCAAAAGAATTTGCACTGTGCTATGACCAGTGCCGTCTCGCCTGCTAGCACCTTAACAGCGGCTAGTGTACTGTGTGTTGAGGTATCCTCTCTGTTCTTTTTAGTGTAAGGCTCTCTGTATAGTGTCTTCAGCTGTAGCCGTGCAGGTAAATTAAGTAAAGGAATGTCTGTTAATTGTTACAACTGGATATATAGTAGTTGTAACTGTTTGTAAGTTGTTATAACTATTAGAACTTGACGGCACTAAATATAAAATAGTGAACAACTTCCATATAAGATTTAAAAAGGCTTTAATGACGCGTTTCTCAACCAACAAAGGGTCGTTTCATCAGATATAAAGCAGATGAGTAACACTTCAAATTGTAACATTATATACACATTTGACTGATTAAAAACGGAAGTTGTCACTAAAAACTAACCAATAGGTACATCTAAAAGTACTGCAGCTGAGACATCAACATCATGTCCCCAGCTGTTACAATTGTAACATTGTTAAACATTATTAAACATTATTAAACAATCAAAGTATTGGCAGAAAAAACTGTTACAAAAATGTATTCATACCAATGTTAAAAAAACTTTATGTATACAATCCAAGATACATGTTATTGTTTCAACCATTTAGGAGTGTATTAAACTGTGTGTTCACATTTGTAGAATGCAATGTTTTTAGATTTCTAATGAGCAATAGATATTGTGAAATCTTGTTGAGCATGTTTTTTATGTGTTGACATGTATATATGTAAAAGACTGTGTATTTTCATTTTGTGGCGTGAAATAATTTTATATCTCTAATAAGCAAGGGGTATTAACATATATAAATATGTTTGCATTTCTGATGTTAGACATATCTATTATATATTAGCAATCTTTCTATATATATTTTCAATATATTTAGATATACCAGCATATTTCTGATGTTTCTGTGTCGTATATTAACAATGTTCACTCCGATTTGGAGAGATGTAGGAATGTCAAATCCTAGTTCAAAGTATATATATTAACAATGTTCACTCCGATTTAGGGAGATGTTGGAATGTCAAATCCTAGTTCTAAGTGTATATGTTAAGGAGGCAAAACTTTTTTTGGAAAGAAAGTAACAGAGTTTGCTATTGTGATGTATTGCAGGGGATTTGTGAATTCTGCCTATATTGGATACGGTCTGTGGGGCGCTGTACACATTAAATCTTCTTACATATGAATTGGAGAATCGATTATTCTTGTTGTCTTGAATATATATTTTTGTTGTGTTTGTGTATATTTCATTTTTGTTATCGATACAAATATATCAGCATTTTTTTCCCCTTAGCTATAAATGTTATAGAGTCCCATAGTCATATTCTTAATGTATTTTTGATGTCAGTCCTGAAGTGAAGTGTTTTCGAATAGAAAGTAATAATATAAAAAACAACACGAAAAAACAAAAACAAAAAGACGAATTTGGAAAGATCACACATATGCATACAAAACTATACACTTCAGGACTGACATCAAAAATACATTAAGAATATGACTATGGGACTCTATAACATTTATAGCTAAGGGGAAAAAATGCTGATATATTTGTATCGATAACAAAAATGAAATATACACAAACACAACAAAAATATATATTCAAGACAACAAGAATAATCGATTCTCCAATTCATATGTAAGAAGATTTAATGTGTACAGCGCCCCACAGACCGTATCCAATATAGGCAGAATTCACAAATCCCCTGCAATACATCACAATAGCAAACTCTGTTACTTTCTTTCCAAAAAGTTTTTGCCTCCTTAACATATACACTTAGAACTAGGATTTGACATTCCAACATCTCCCTAAATCGGAGTGAACATTGTTAATATATATACTTTGAACTAGGATTTGACATTCCTACATCTCCCTAAATCGGAGTGAACATTGTTAATATATATACTTTGAACTAGGATTTGACATTCCTACATCTCTCCAAATCGGAGTGAACATTGTTAATATACGACACAGAAACATCAGAAATATGCTGGTATATCTAAATATATTGAAAATATATATAGAAAGATTGCTAATATATAATAGATATGTCTAACATCAGAAATGCAAACATATTAATATATGTTAATACCCCTTGCTTATTAGAGATATAAAATTATTTCACGCCACAAAATGAAAATACACAGTCTTTTACATATATACATGCCAACACATAAAAAACATGCTCAACAAGATTTCACAATATCTATTGCTCATTAGAAATCTAAAAACATTGCATTCTACAAATGTGAACACACAGTTTAATACACTCCTAAATGGTTGAAACAATAACATGTATCTTGGATTGTATACATAAAGTTTTTTTAACATTGGTATGAATACATTTTTGTAACAGTTTTTTCTGCCAATACTTTGATTGTTTAATAATGTTTAATAATGTTTAATAATGTTTAACAATGTTACAATTGTAACAGCTGGGGACATGATGTTGATGTCTCAGCTGCAGTACTTTTAGATGTACCTATTGGTTAGTTTTTAGTGACAACTTCCGTTTTTAATCAGTCAAATGTGTATATAATGTTACAATTTGAAGTGTTACTCATCTGCTTTATATCTGATGAAACGACCCTTTGTTGGTTGAGAAACGCGTCATTAAAGCCTTTTTAAATCTTATATGGAAGTTGTTCACTATTTTATATTTAGTGCCGTCAAGTTCTAATAGTTATAACAACTTACAAACAGTTACAACTACTATATATCCAGTTGTAACAATTAAAGGGACATAATACTCATATGCTAAATCACTTGAAACTGATGCAGTATAACTGTAAAAAGCTGACAGGAAAATATCACCTGAGCATCTCTATGTAAAAAAGGAAGATATTTTACCTCACAATCTCCTCAGCTCAGCAGAGTAAGTTCTGTGTAAAAAGTTATACTCAGCTGCTCCCAGCTGCAGGTAAAAAAACTAAAAAAATGAAGAAATGAACTGCAGCCAATCAGCATCAGCAGTGCTGAGGTCATGAACTCTTACTGTGATCTCATGAGATTTGACTTAACTCTCATGAGATTTCATAGTAAGCTTCCTTTACCTGATTGGTGAAATAATATGAGAGTTCACGATGCTCATCCCTTCAGTTGTCCCGGGACAGACACACTAATATGCTGCTTAGAAATCCTTTACAATGGGAGGTGGCTACTGAGGATTTTTTGAGGTAAAATATCTTTCTTTTTTACATAGAGATGTTCAGGTGATATTTTCTAGTCAGCTTTTTACAGCTATGCTGCATCACTTTCAAGTGTTTAAACATTTGGGTATTATGGCCCTTTAACAGACATTCCTTTACTTAATTTACCTGCATGGCTACAGCTGAAGACACTATACAGAGAGCCTTACACTAAAAAGAACAGAGAGGATACCTCAACACACAGTACACTAGCCGCCGTTAAGGTGCTAGCAGGCGAGACGGCACTGGTCATAGCACAGTGCAAATTCTTTTGGTAAGCATATTACATGTCTTCTCCATTTCTTCGAAAAGACAATATCACGCTATGTGGAGCCCCCTCTTTATTTCCTAAGGTTCAAACATCTATGAGCTGAATCCTCAAAAAGACACAAGGACATCTGGAGAATATATGCCTATACACAGTGTACTGGCCGCTGAATAAAGTGCCAGCAGGCGATACTGCACTGGTCAGAGTACAGTGCAACTTTTTCTGGTAAGCGCAATATCTGTGTTTATTACCACTTTTAAACAAACGATATCACACTATTTGGCGCCCTCTCTTTTTTCCTTATATTTAAATAGTGTTGGCGATGTAGGTGGGCGGCAGATTAGGGATTAATAAATGTATTTAATTATTTGTGATGTGGGTGGGCAGCAGATTAGAGGTTAATACGTTTTAAATAGTGTTTGCGATGCGGGAGGGTGGCGATTTAGGGGTTAATAGGTAGTTTATGGGTGTTAGTGTACCTTGTAACATTTTAGTTATGAGTTTTTTGAAACATTTTTGTTTTGCAAAATCCATAACTACTAGTCTCAAATGGCGGTATGGATCTTGTCGGTATGAGCTAATGAAAATTTAGGACATACATCTCTAATGTTTTTAGCACATTTACTTAATCTGTTTGGAGTTCAGTAGTCTTTATTGATCAATCTAATTTGAGTTTTTCTTAAATACATATTTAATCTTACTTTATCGACCAATTTAATACTTCTAGAGTTTAACAGATTGATTATAAAGATCTAACTCTTTTAATGTTTTATATTTTGCAGATAAAGAAAATATTTAATAACACTGAATGGAAAAAGAACCCAAATTCTAAGTTCATTATATATTTATCGATTCAAATAATATTTTAGTGGAATGTATGCCCAATGAAACAAGTCTGGAATACCATATAGAAGTTTGATTGCCTTAAAGGAGATTAGAGATTGATTGGTAAAATTCATCATAATCAGGGGCGAAACTACAAGGGGTGCAGAGGTGGGGGGGGGGGGGCTTCTTAGATTCTTGGACCTGGGCCCTGTGGTTTCTAGTTACGCCTCTGATCATAATAATTAAAAAAAAAAATTGGCTGAATACCCCATCCTGAAAAAGAACATTAGTATCACCAACTTCAAATTGAGGATTTCCTCTTAATGGCAGATATCTCGATATCATGTAATTTACCTTTGTTAAATTACATATACTGTACATTTCCATACAAGTTTTATATCTTTATAGACATAAGAATTTTTTAATGAATCATTAAAGGGACATTAAACACTAAATAAATGTGAGGTAGAATGATGCAATCAAAGAAAAGATTAGTTTCATAATAACATGTAGATGTAGTTTTTAACGTTTCATTAGTTGTTGACAAAATAAAATAAGTGTAAAGTGTAAATATTGACAAAATAAGTGTAAAGTTTTAGTGTCTATAAAACAATGGGAGCTACCATGTTGTAACTTAGGTTACCTTCTCTGCTGTGGCCAATTAGAGGCAGTTATAAATAGGTCACTAGAGTGTCCAGCCAATGGGTGAGTGAAATATAACAGTGTTCTGCACTTCCATTTTTTATCAGGAACTGAAAAGCTCACAATTTCAGAATGGAATTACAGGAAAATGGGCCAAAATAAATAATGAAAGTATATTGCAGTTTTTATACGAGTTATCATTTTATATTATATTACTGTTTAATGTCCCTTTAAACTTAACTCTATATCTGATGCATGTCAAATATATGCAGGTGCAAAGGGCTTGCTTTCTCAATTTCTTTTTCTTTTATCATATTATATTCTGTATCCATCAGCCAATCAAAGGCTATTTTTAGAAAAGATGCCCAGTTATATAACCTAATATTTGGGATTCCCAATCCTCCTTTAAACCAGGGTAAATAGATTTTATATAATGTAATCCTTGTTTTTTCCCCTCTCCATATAAAACCTCTTAGGAGTTGTTTGAATATATTGTTATCTTTTTGTGTTAGCAGAAGGGGAATCAATTGCATCGGATAAAGGAATTGTGGTAAAATAATAATTTTGATCAAGGCAGCCCTAGCTGTGATCAAAATGGGCAGAACGCTCCTAGATTTAAGCCGACAATCAACCTTATCAAAGATTTTAGTGTAAATCAATTCATACCACTTACTAGAGTTTGCAGTTAACAATTTCAAGATAGGTTAACTCATTAACCTCTTTGAACAAACAGTATTCCATTTATCACATTTTTTGAGCCAAAGTACAAGACTATGATCTTGTCAGGGACGTATTTTGGCCTAGGCAAACAAGGCTCTTCCCTAGGGCATCAGATTGGGAGGGGGCAGCACTTTTTTGTGGCTATTTTTGTAAGAAGCTTACAGCTATTTTAGGAGTATTATACAGGTATATTGTAAGGTCTGAATGGACTTCTGGGTTGTGGAACACAACTGCAGAGTTTATAAAAAACAATGAAATGTTTCACCCCTTTATGTATGGTATCACTAATATTGGTAGTGATATCAGGTATTGACAAGGAAGTGAGTTAATATAGAAATATGGAAAATGCACTGTAGTCGTTTATGTTACACACTCACTCAGATGTGTGAGAGATGAGAGGAAAACAGATCTCTATCCCAGAGTCTGGCGATCTGTGTTTTACGGGATGCGGACAAATAGTAAGTGACAGCAGTCTCCTCTATGAGAGTGAACAGTTCGCGTTCCTGTGTTGCTGCAGCAAGCAGCGTTAAGAGCGCTGGAGTGTAAGAGCGAGGAGGAGACTGGTAGCTGACGCGCTGGATGATTGACAGCGCAGGAGATTACCTAGTCCCGTTTTCCGTGATAGCCGGTGGCGGTGAGTTGTAAGTTGAATGAGTTGCTGGCTAGAATGCCGGTGGGGACGTAAGGTTCACTTTCAGGTGGAAACCAACACACCTCTGCTCAATGTAAGTGGCAGATTCTGGAATCCTCGGTTAAAGACGGCTGGAGCCGTAATCGAATAAAAGGAGGCTGAGGTATACAAACAATTGATTGTTCCGTTGGTAAGGAAACAACAACCAGTAGTTCTCAGATAGAAGAAATTGTAATCCACAGTAGTTGCAATAAGCAAATATTCAGAGAAGTATAGGAGAGCTCAGTATGAGCAGCAGTTAATCAAGACAAGCAACAAAATACTAAGCACCTGCGCTTTGCAGACACAGGTGATTAAAAGACTCTGTAGGCAGGGCTAAAAGGTAGCAGGTAGAAATTTAAAGGTACATGCAAACCGTGATATGATCCTTACATCACCCCCTTCTCAAGCAAGCTGTCCCACAGCTTGAGGTCTAGGTCTATCCGGGAAGCGACTGTGAAAAGTGGCTATGAGCCTAGGAGCATCAACATCAGAGGCATCCTCCCAAGAGTCATCTTCCGAAGGATAACCCTTCCAGTGGATAAGATACTGTAATACCGAAGCCTTGTGTCTAGAGTCAAGAATGGAATGGACTTCATATACTTGAGTATCGGTTACAACTGAGGAGTCTGCCAGGATGGGTTCTTGTTGTCGTGAGCCAATGTAAGGTTTGAGAAGAGACACGTGGAAAGTGGGATGGACTTTCATACTGCTGGGCAATTGCAGGGTAACAGCGTTAGAGTTGACTACTCGGGTTATGTTAAAAGGTCCGATGTACTTTCTGGCTAGCTTTTTACTAGGTACTTGAAGTTTTAAATTCTTTGTAGATAGCCAAACACGGTCTCCAATGGAGTAATCTGGGGGAGTCCTTCTTCTGAGATCGTAATGCCTTTTCTGTGTAGCTTGAGCATTCTGGATATTCCGTTTGATGAAGCTGAAATTATCTGAGATCTTAATGGTGAAATCATCCAAGTCGGGTGAATCCTTACTTGAGGGAGTGTTGAGGAAGAGTGTGGGGTGAAACCCATAATTTGCAAAGAAAGGTGAACAATTCGTAGATGAGCTGGTTAAATTGTTGTATGCATACTCAGCCATGGGTAAATAGGAGATCCACTGATCTTGCTGATATAAACAAAAACACCTGAGATATTCCTCAAGCCACTGATTCAGTCGTTCCGTCTGCCCGTTGGTTTGGGGGTGGTAGGCTGTTGTAAATCTATTATCAATTTGAAGGAGGTTAGATAAGGTAGACCAGAACCGTGAGGTAAATTGCGTTCCTCTGTCTGTGATCACCCTGGCAGGTACTCCATGTAATTTAATGATATTGTCTAAGAAAAGACGAGCTGTTTCTGAGGATGAAGGAACTTTATGGTATGGAATGAAATGTCCCATCTTGGTGAACATATCTATTACAACGAGTATGGTGTTCTGTCTTTGGGATGTGGGTAATTCAACGATGAAGTCCATGCTTATTTGTTCCCAAGGACGATTCGGAATGGGTAGGGACATTAATAGACCATAAGGTCTTGACCTTTCGGTTTTTGAGGTAATGCGAGTGGGACAACTACCAACATAATCCTTAACTGTATGCTTCATCTTTGGCCACCAATATGATCGATTCAACAAGTCCAGGGTACGCCTAATACCAGGATGACCTGAGGTTGGGATGTCGTGATGATATTTTAATACTTGGTTCCGTAAAGGTTGAGGTACATAAAGTTTATCATTGTAATAGAGGAATCCGTTCTTCTTCTCTACTTGATAACGAGTAATCTCTTCATCTTGTTTTTGAAGTCTCCTTATTTCAGATAGAAAAGGTGAAGTGAACCCAATGAAACGTTCTTGGGGAATCACTGACTGCAACTGAGGAGTTATGGAAGGTTTACCATCTCTTCTAGAGAGAGCATCAGCCTTCCCATTCTTGTTGGCGGGTCTGTATTGAATGATGAAGTCGAATCTGGAGAAGTAGAGACTCCAACGGACCTGTCTCGCTGATAATGTTTTATTGTTTTGGAGATATTGGAGGTTTCTATGGTCAGTGAAAATGGTGATAGGGTATTTAGCTCCTTCCAATAAATGTCTCCAGTTCTCTAAAGCTCTGCGAATAGCAAGGAGTTCCTTGTCTCCTATAGTGTAATTCATCTCAGCCGGAGACATGGTTTTGGAGAAGAACGAGACTGGGTGTAAGGGCTCAGTCATAGACTGTCTTTGAGAGAGTACTGCCCCTATGGCAAAGTCTGACGAATCGACTTCTAGAATGTAGGGTAAGGTGGCGTCAGGGAATCTGAGTATTGGTGCTGTGGAGAAGCTGTTCTTAAGAAATTCAAAAGCTGTGGATCTCTTGTTCTTCTGGAGAATGGGACATTGGAACACAGAGTGAGTTGGATCTCCACAGTACATGCAGAGGTTCCTGGTTCTGCGTCTCAACCTCTCTTCAGTTGACAAGGGTCCTCTAACAACCCCAATCTCCATAGGAATGGATGTAGGTGGTGAGGGTTTCGGTTGGTTAGGTGTTGTAGAATGTTTGACATATGAGTCAGTATGGAACTTCTCACCACGTCTCTCTCTTAATCTTCTGTCAATCTGAGAGGAAATCTTCATTAATGCTTCTAGGGTAGGAGGTAATTCAATCCTTGCCAACTCATCCTTTAGATTCTCTGCCAATCCTAGGCGGAATTGATTACGAAGTGCTATAGGGCTCCAGAGGGAATCTGATGCGTAAAGTTTAAACTCCGCGATGTATTCCTCTACGGGCCTCTTGCCCTGTTTGAGGTCTCTCATGTGAGCCTCAGCGGTCAATTGAGTGTCTTTATCAGAGTATAAATCGTCCATAATACTGAAGAAGGAATCCAAAGTAGCAAGGGCTGGATCCTCGTGTTCACATAAATTGTCAGCCCAAACCCTAGGCTCCCCTCTGAGGAATGTGATAACAGTAAGAACTCTTATTTTCTCAGTGGTATAGGTCTTAGGACGCAAAGTAAAAAGCAAATGACAGGCATTTTTAAATTGTTTGTAATTGCGTCTGTTCCCATTAAAAGTCTCAGGGAGTGAAATCTGGGGTTCAGGTACAGAATCGTGAGCAGATCTTGCAGCAATGGAATCCTTAAATAGATCTTTGAGAGTTTTATTCTCTATCTGTAACTCCCTCACTGCGTGAGCAATTTGATCAACTTTCTGTGATAAATTGAATACCACTTGGGGAAGCTCTGCTGGTTCCATAAGTTTATGGGCTTAGTATTATGTAAGGTCTGAATGGACTTCTGGGTTGTGGAACACAACTGCAGAGTTTATAAAAAACAATGAAATGTTTCACCCCTTTATGTATGGTATCACTAATATTGGTAGTGATATCAGGTATTGACAAGGAAGTGAGTTAATATAGAAATATGGAAAATGCACTGTAGTTGTTTATGTTACACACTCACTCAGATGTGTGAGAGATGAGAGGAAAACAGATCTCTATCCCAGAGTCTGGCGATCTGTGTTTTACGGGATGCGGACAAATAGTGACAGCAGTCTCCTCTATGAGAGTGAACAGTTAGTGTTCCTGTGTTGCTGCAGCAAGCAGCGTTAAGAGCGCTGGAGTGTAAGAGCGGGGAGGAGACTGGTAGCTGACGCGCTGGATGATTGACAGCGCAGGAGATTACCTAGTCCCGTGTTCCGTGATAGCCGGTGGCGGTGAGTTGTAAGTTGAATGAGTTGCTGGCTAGAATGCCGGTGGGGACGTAAGGTTCACTTTCAGGTGGAAACCAACACACCTCTGCTCAATGTAAGTGGCAGATTCTGGAATCCTCGGTTAAAGACGGCTGGAGCCGTAATCGAATAAAAGGAGGCTGAGGTATACAAACAATTGATTGTTCCGTTGGTAAGGAAACAACAACCAGTAGTTCTCAGATAGAAGAAATTGTAATCCACAGTAGTTGCAATAAGCAAATATTCAGAGAAGTATAGGAGAGCTCAGTATGAGCAGCAGTTACTCAAGACAAGCAACAAAATACTAAGCACCTGTGCTTTGCAGACACAGGTGATTAAAAGACTCTGTAGGCAGGGCTAAAAGGTAGCAGGTAGAAATTTAAAGGTACATGCAAACCGTGATATGATCCTTATATCTATAATCAGAGGTTTTGCCCAAAGAGTTTACATTCTAGGGGGGTTTAATAAGAGAGTGCCCATAAAGCTTAAAGTTTAGAGGTAGCTCTAAACCTTTCTTTTATTCAGCTAGAAGCTAACCTTTAGTTCTGTTGGCTTTCAGCACATAGTATTGTGTTTGGATGGTTTTATGTATATTGCAGCAATAGACAGATGTGTGCATGCGTGCGTGCATTTGTGTGTGTTCGGACATGTGTATGGGTATAACTCTGTGTGTTTCTGTGACTGTGTGTGACCATTTATTTTGGAAATACCAAGTAATTCTTAGCTCGGTAGAGGAAGCATCCACTTTCATAGGTGGCAAAGTCTTATTAATTAAATATTTAAGTCAAACTGGAGAAATGTAACAAGCTTACTTGTTACAAATAGCAATCAAATTATATATTTTAATTTAATCCCCGGGGTTGTTTGCTCAGTAATTCATTATTATCCTCCTATTTATTTTTAGTACACCATATTTGTCAGTTGCACTGAATTTGATGTAATAATTATTATTCGAATGGCAATTGTTCATGTGAGTCGCTATTGGCACTGGGAAATTCCATTTAATATCGCCTAAGTGTTCCAAAATTCCCCACATAAATCATCAGACATTCGCACATCGCCACATAGACGATCATTCTTGAACTACAATTAAAAAATATGGAATTGGATATTGTTTATTCTTCATGTTATTGCACATTTAAAAACCCTGGTGTTAACCAATTTCTTGGAGGATTTGGCACAACGCCTAGTAATAAGATCTCTTACATTTTTTGACCTTCTGGTTGTAATTAATGGTTTGTCTGCAATCATATTTCTAAGGTTCTTGTCTTCTCTAAGAACAGGACAATATTTTTGGAATATTTAATCAAATGTGCTAATAATTCTAATCTCTTGATTCTTGACCATTATAGGTGGTTTGTCTTTCAAAAGAGAATCTTGCAATGACTCTATAGATCTGATTTGATTTGAGTACCTTTTTTGAATATCCCTTTTCCCTGAATCGTAACCTAGAAGTTTTTAAACAATTTTAAATTGTTATATAATAAAGTTTGTTGTTTTTATTCCCAATTTTTTTCCCATATTTCAATATAGTGCGGAATATTGCCCAGGGGAAGTTGGGTAAGGATTTTGTGTATATGGTTCAAAGTATCTTTTAAAGGAGGGATTGATGTGTATAGTCTTTCTAAGTTAGTTAGGGGGCGAGTCATATTGAGAGTCTGTTTGTGAGTGGTAATGTAATGGTGAACTCTCCTATAGGAGAACAAATTTTGTGCCCAGGGAAATGTTGTTCCCTCAAATAGTCTTGTGAATTAATCTGTTCGTTATTTATTATTTGGTATATATCTGTGTCCGTTGGGACGGAGGTATCATTTAGATATTTTAGTAAGTCAGTGATTTAAAATTTGCTATTGTGAGTTAGAGAGGTTAGGGGAATGGGTCTGGATGATAAGAGCGGATTTGTTCTATTAGCTGCTTCCCATGTTTGTAGGGTTTCTGTGGTAATAGGGTTAGTTATCAGTCTGGTTGTGTGTTTTGGATTGGGGTGCCAACAAACAGACCTTAAATCTATTTCTGGATTCAGATTTTCTTCTATGGTTACCCAACGTTTTTGTTGTTTATGTATTCTAGAATCTAGGATTCTTTGAAGAAATATAGATTGGCGATAAGATTCTATATTTGGAACTCCCAATCCCCACACACTTGTAGGTGTCGACATGATATGTTTATTTATTCTGGGAGGTTTTCTATTCCATATAAAGGAGCTAAATAAATGTTGAATTTGCAATGTATAATTAGAATGTAAGGGGATGGGTAAGGTTTGTAAGATGTATAGGAGTCTGGGGAACGTGTTCATTTTAATGAGGAGGGGTCTCGTATTAGTGTTGTTTTATATGGGATATAGTTTAATTTATATATTGAATCCTGAATGTCTGCCAAACAAATACCCAAGTATTTCAGCGAACCCTTACACCACCTGAACGGGCATAGGTTTTTAATTCGGCTTTCTATTTGCAGTGGGAGGTATATCCCTAGAATTTCTGATTTATTTTGAGTAATTAAAAAAATGGATAGGTTATGGAAGAGGTTTAATTCTTGTAGTAAGTGGGGTGTTGCTTTCTCTGGGTCTGTTAGGGTAAAAAGAATATCGTCCGAGAACATGGACAGTTTGAATTCCTCCACTTTTAATGTTATACCCGGTATATCAGGATTGTTTCTGATTTTTGAGGCGAAGGTTTCAATATGACATGTGAATAGTAGTGGGGATAAGGGGCATCCTTGTCTGGTTTCATTTGAAATCTGAAATGGGTCAGAAAGTATGCCATTCAAGGATATTCTAGCACTATGGTTTAAATACAACGCAAAAAATCTACACAGCATTACATTTCCTACACAGAAAGCTTGTAAAGTAGCCCTAAGAAAAGGCCAACTCACCCGGTCGAAGGCCTTTTCCGTGTCTGTGGAGAGACAAACTGAGGGGATAGCCCTCTCTTCGGTATATCCCAGTAAGTGTAAACATCAAATTGTATTGACCTTTGCCTCCTGGTTGGGGACAAAGCTGACCTGGTCTTGGTGAATGATAAGTGGTAATATTCGATTAATTCTATTTGCTATAATTTTGGCATAAAGTTTAATATCAGTGTTCAACAGTGATATTGGATGGTAATTTGCTAATTGGGTAGTGGGTTTATTGGGTTTAGGAATAATTACTATATAGGCGTGTAGGGCCTGAGAGGGGAAGAATACATCTTTGTCTATGCTGTGAAAGAAAGCCAAAAGCTGTGGGGCTAGAAGATCTTTAAATTTAGTGTAATATATGTTCCCTAACCCGTTAGGGCCTTCAAGGGTAAAGGGAGCGTCTAAGTCATTTTGTTGTTCAGTTGTAAGCTTGGGTAGGTGTAGTTGTGATAAATAATTCTGTATTTCGGATGAGTTGGGACCTTGGTGGGTTTGGTTTAGGCTGTATAAGTTATTATAAAAAGTTTTGAAAGAGTTTGCAATGTCCTTGGAGGAGGACCATTGCTTTCCTGTTTTATCAGTTACTTTTATTATATAACGCTTATGTGTTCTCTTTTTGAGTTGTCTAGCCAACATTTTCCCCTGTTTGTTAGACCCTTCATAATATCTTTTATGGAGGAATAATGCCCTGCACTTAGCTTCCATGCCTAAGTGTAAATTTATTTTTTGTCGTTTATGTTCTAGACTATCTTGGAGAGAACAATTTTGTGGGAAATGTTTATGGATTTCTTGGAGTTTATTAAGGTATTCTAGTAGTGGCTTTAAATAGGTTTGTTGTTGTTTGATTTTAGCCGCTTTCAAAGCTATTAGTTCCCCTCTTATTACGCTCTTATTCCATACATGTTGGATATCTACATCTGGGATGTTGTTTAATCTGAAGTATTCCTCCAATGAGTTTGTAAGCTGTATATAAATTAAATGATCTTTCAGTAAGGTTTTATCAAGCTTCCAAACTTTATCGTATATTTGTGAGGTAGGCCACTGAACAGCTAGTTATTGAATGGTCTGACCAAGTAATTGAAAGTATCTTTCACCGAGATTACGAGTTTTGCGGTAACAGGGGTGCGTTGCTAGTGAGCAGTTTTTTCTCACTTAAGACAACGCTGGTATTACAGTTTTTTTTAAACCCGGCGTTAGCCGCAAAAAAGTGAGCGTAGACATCTCACCTCAATACCAGCGTTGCTTACGGTAGTGGTGAGCTAGCTAAACGTGCTGGTGCATGATTTCCCTATAGGAATCAATAGGGCAGAATCGGCTGGAAAAAAACACCGCAGCCCCATTGATTCCTATGGGGAAACAAAAGTTATGTCTACACCTAACACCCTAACATGAACCCCGAGTCTAAACACCCCTAATCTTACACTTATTAACCCCTAATCTGCCGCCCCCGACATCGACGACACCTACATTATATTATTAACCCCTAATCTGCAGCTCCGGAAACCACCGCCACCTACATTATCCTATGAACCCCTAATCTGCTGCCCCCAACATCGTCGACACCTACTTTTTATTTATTAACCTTCACTCTGCTGCCCCCAATGTCGCCGCCACCTAACTACACTTATTAACCCCGAATCTGCCGCTGCCAACGTCGCCGCCACTATAATAAAGCTATTAACCCCTAAATCTAAGTCTAACCCTAACCCCACCTAACTTAAATATAATTTAAATACATCTAAATAAAATTACTACAATTAAATAAATAATTCTTATTTAAAACTAAATACTTACCTATAAAATAAACCCTAAGCTAGCTACAATATAACTAATAGTTACATTGTAGCTATCTCAGGGTTTATTTTTATTTTACAGGCAACTTTGTATTTATTTTAACTAGGTACAATAGTTACTAAATAGTTATTAACTATTTAATAACTTCCTAGTTAAAATAAGTACAAATTTACCTGTAAAATAAACCCTAACCTAAGTTACAATTACACCTAACACTACACTATAATTAAATTAATTTACTAAATTACCTACAATTAACTACAATTAAATAAAATAAAATAAAGTACGGAAAAAAACACTAAATTACAGAAAAAAATTAAATAATTACAAGAATTTTAAACTAATTACACCTAATCTAATCCCCATAATAAAATAAAAAAGCCCCCCAAAATAATAAAAATCCCTACCCTATACTAAATAACAAATAGCCCTTAAAAGGGCTTTTGCGGGGCATTGCCCCAAAGTAATCAGCTCTTTTACCTGTAAAAAAAAAATACAGTACCCCCCCAACATTAAAACCCACCACCAACACAACCAACCATACTCTAAAACCCACGCAATCCCCCCTTAATAAAACCTAACACTAACCCCTTGAAGATCACCCTACCGTGAGACGTCTTCACCCAGCCGGGCACACGTGGTCCTCTTCATGGGCAGAAGTCTTCATCTGATCCGGGCAGAAGAGGACCTCCAGACGGGCAGAAGTCTTCATCCAGGCGGCATCTTCTATCTTCATCCATCCGGAGCGGAGAGGGTCCATCTTGAGCCAGCCGACGAGGAGCATCCATCCAGACCGACGACTACACGATGAATGACGGTTCCTTTAAATTACGTCATCCAAGATGGCGCCCCTTGAATTCCGATTGGCTGATAGGATTCTATCATCCAATCGGAATTAAGGTAGGAAAAATCCTATTGGCTGATGCAATCAGCCAATAGGATTGAAGTTCAATCCTATTGGCTGTTCCAATAAGCCAATAGAATGCGAGCTCAATCCTATTGGCTGATTGGATCAGCCATTAGGATTTTTCCTACCTTAATTCCGATTGGCTGATAGAATCCTATCTTGGATGACGTCATTTAAAGGAACCGTCATTCGTTGTGTAGTCGTCGGTCTGGATGGATGGATGCTCCACGTCGGCTGGCTTCAAGATGGATCTGCTCCGCTCCAGATAGATGAAGATAGAAGATGCCACCTGGATGAAGACATCTGCCCTTCTGGAGGACCACTTGTGCCCGGCTGGGTGAAGACATCTCACGGTAGGGTGATCTTCAAGGGGTTAGTGTTAGGTTTTATTAAGGGGGGATTGGGTGGGGTTTAGAGTAGGGTTGGGTGTGTGGGTGGTGGGTTTTAATGTTGGGGGGGTATTGTATTTTTTTTACAGGTAAAAGAGCTGATTACTTTGGGGCAATTTGTAATTTAGTATAGGGTAGGGATTTTTTTTATTTTTTTTTATTTTAGTAGGGGGATTAGATTATGTGTAATTAGTTTAAAATTCTTGTAATTATTTTATTTTTTTCTGTAATTTAGTGTGGGTTTTTCATACTTTATTTTATTTTATTTAATTGTAGTTAATTGTAGGTAATTTAGTAAATTAATTTAATTATAGTGTAGTGTTAGGTGTAATTGTTATTTAGGTTAGGATTTATTTTACAGGTTCTTTTGTATTTATTTTAGCTAGGTAGCTATTAAATAGTTAATAACTATTTAATAACTATTGTACCTAGTTAAAATAAATACAAAGTTGCCTGTAAAATAAAAATAAATCCTAAGCTAGCTACAATGTAACTATTAGTTATATTCTAGCTATGTTAGGGTTTATTTTATAGGTAAGTTTTTAGTTTTAAATAGGAATAATTTATTAAATGATAGTAATTTTATTTTGTTTTATTTAAATTATATTTGTTAGGGGGGTTAGACTTAGGGTTAGACTTAGGTTTAGGGGTTAATCAATTTAATATAGTAGTGGCGACGTTAGGGGCGGCAGATTAGGGGTTAATAAATGTAGGTAGGTGTCGGCGATGTTAGGGACGGCAGATTAGGGGTTAATAAAATGTAACTAGTGTTTGCGAGGTGGGATTACGGCGGTTTAGGGGTTAATATATTTATTAAAGTGGCGGCGATGTCCGGTCGGCAGATTAGGGGTTAAAAATGTATTTAAGTGTTTGCGATGTGGGGGGGGCTCGGCTTAGGGGTTAATAGGTAGTTTATGGGTGTTAGAGTACTTTTTAGCACTTTAGTGAAGAGTTTTATGGTACGGCGTTAGCCCATAAAACTCTTAACTACTGACTTTTAAATGCGGTAGGAGTCTTGATAGGAGAGGGTCTACCGCTCACTTCTTCCAAGACTCGTAATACCAGCGTTATGCAAGTCCCATTGAAAAGATAGGATACGCAATTTACGTAAGGGGATTTGCGGTAAGCTCGAGTCGCGGAAGAAAAGTGAGCGGTACACCTGTACCTGCATGACTCGTAATACCAGCGGGCATTAAAAAGCAGCGTTGGGACCTCTCAACGCTGCTTTTTAAGGCTAACCCAAGACTCATAATCTAGCCGTTTGTGTGTTGCACTAAAGCCAAACTGGTTACATCTGTCAATATATAATCAATTCTGGTGTATTTCTGGAGAGGATATAAAAAGAAGGTATAATCTTTTGTAGTTGGATGATGAATTTGCCATGGGTCATGTACTGCTAGATTTGCTAAACTTGATTTTATTAATTTTAATGTCTTATTTGGGATAAATGAGGTTCCCGTGGAACAGTCCAAGTCAGGATTCAGAGCTTTATTAAAATCCCCTCTTAGTATTAAGCTTCCCTTGGATATCTCCAGGAGATGATTACAAATTTGTTTAAAAAATTGGGATAAGTTGTTGTTTGGGGCATAAATATTAGCTATTGTTTGTTATAAAATATCTCAGTGATAAGGATATATCTCCCTTCCTTATCTTTGCTAACTGATGTGGATTTAAATGGTAGAGATGTATTAAAAAGGATACCCACACCATTACGTTTAACTGAGTTAGAGGCAAAGTATACTTGGCTAAATTTCCCAAAAGATTGGAGGGGTTGATGATCTCTTTTGAAGTGGGTCTCTTGGAGAAGAATTATATTATCTTTATGTTTTTTTCTAATTGCTATAGACCTCTTTTGAGGGATGTTGAGCCCTTTGATGTTGTGCAAAATGATTTTAATGTTTAATGGGTTAGAACAGTGTTTTTCAACCAGTGTGCCGTGGCACACTAGTGTGCCGTGAGAGATCCTCAGGTGTGCCACGGCAGACTGACAACAGTGTGACATATTTTTTAAACTTTGCTTGTTTTTTACTCCCAGTGCAGGGGTAGTTTGTAGGAGGCATGGCATAACAGCACAATACATACAGTATGTGTGTGTTTGTGTGTATGTGTATATATATATGCTGTATTAGGCTACAATGTGTGATTTTTTAAAAATTTTGGGATGGTGGTGTGCCACAGGATTTTTTAATGTAAAAAAGTGTGCCACGGCAAAAAAAAGGTTAAAAATCACTGGGTTAGAAGACATGGTAAAGTGGGTGGAGGAATTTGCAGTTTGACTCTGAGCTATAAGTTAGATGGTTACATACATACAAGCTAAACAGTGCCTAAAACACAGAGTAAGGAATCATAAGAACTATAAAGTCACTAAAACAGTAAACTTGTAAATAAAGTCTTGAAACAATACAAACAATATGTGTATTTTCTCATGATACACCATAGATGGGGAGTAGTTTAGACAAGGTGTATTCTCATTAGTCGAACAATAACGGATATTAAGGTAAATGAACACAGTGGAGCCCTGTATATAATTAAATTAAAGGTACAATCCCAATTTATCACTATTCCTTCAATCTAGATTTTATCTAGATTGTTAGCTAGTGAGCCTCTAGGGAGAATGATCAGAGCGTTATTAAGTATGATAAACTTGTAATTAGAACTGAAATAATATGCATTAAAAATGAATAACTGTGAGCAGTATTTAACAAATAGAGGCTACATACATAAAGTTTGTTGTTTTTAAGATTGAGGAAAATCATATATTCCACATTAGTATATATATATATATAAAATTGTTATTTAATGACCCTTTAATTTTGAAATTAAACTATGATCTTTCTCCTCCATTTTCATAAGAATCAGGACAAAAATGTACAATGAATTTGCAAGGAAGCAAAATAATGTGTTTTGCTAAATTGTTAGTTGCCCAGCTGAGAGGCTTAAAGGGATATGAAACCCAAAAACTTTTTTTTTTCTGATTCAGACAGAACATACGATGTTTAAAAAATTTAATTTTACTTCTATTATCAAATTTGCTTTGTACTCATGGTATTCTTTGTTGAAGAGATACCTAGGTAGGTGTCCGGAGCACTACAAGGCAGGAAACAGTGCTGCCATCGAGTGCTCTTGCAAATGGATAACATTCTTGCAAAACTGCTGCCATATAGTGCTCCAGACACGTGCACACCCCTGAGCTTATGTCCCAGCTTTTTTAACAAAAGATACCAGAGAACAAAGAAATTTGATAATAGAAGTAAATCAGAAATTGTTTAAATTGCATGTTCTGTCTGAATCAATAATTTTGATTCTTTTAATACAGCCAAAGCAGGCCAGCTTCAAAATTAAAGGGACACTGAACCCAAATTTTTTATTTCATGATTCAGATAGAGAATGAAATTTTAAGCAACTTTCTAATTTACTCCTATAATCAATTATTCTTTTTTCTCTTGCTATCTTTATTTTAAAAGTATTAATGTAAATCTTAGCAGCCAGCCCATTTTAGGTTCAGCACCATGGATAGCGCTTGCTTATTGGACGCTTACATTTACCCACCAATAAGCAAGCATAACCCAGGTTCTCAACCAAAAATGGTCCGGCTCCTATGCATCACATTCCTGCTTTTTAAATAAAGATAGCAAGAGAACGAAGAAAAAATGATAATAGGAGTATATTAGAAAGTTGCTTAAAATTGCATGCTCTATGTGAATCATGAAAGAAAAAATGTGGGTTTAGTGTCCCTTTAAGTCAAATATCCATGTGAGATGTTATGCTTTAGAACAGATTTAGCAAATCTCTGGTTTATATTAGGATGCCCTAAGCACAGTTCATAACATTTTTGATAAGCTGTGAATTATGATTTGTAAATGGGGCATCAATACCTGTTGCTAACACCAACCCATATAAAATCGTGTTTGCTTCTCCAAAGCTGTCCTGTTGGCAGCTAAAGTGTTAAACCCACAGTCATTTTTCTAATGGAGATTATGTGAGGATTTAAATAAGAGAGACATAAGCAGGACTCTGCCCCCTGAGACTGACAGGTAATTGTTTCTGGCAGAGCATAGTGATTGTTAAATTAGCTAGCTGTGATTTTTTCTTCTGCGCTGAGCAGCATCCAGCAGAGACGAACATTTATATCACAGCAGTGTCTTGCTTCCCGATTCACATGGCGGTGCCAGAGGTCATCCTGTCTCTGTGCTTCCATGTGCCTAGACACAGCCAGCCTCTGGCACACAATTGGTGAAGGGGGGAACCTGCACATACAGTTCAGTAGGTAGAGGAGGGAATATGATAATATGAATAACTCCCACCCGTCTGTCACACTGAATGGCACGTGCTGTTTCTGCTGGCTACATCCAGTCGCCAGTTTATGTAGCACTGACAGGAATTATAAGACGCATGGCAAGTTATATCTATGGACACAACATATTTTCTTTAACAATAATGAATAATGTTTAATAGGCCCTTATATCTATATATGAGTTTGCACATGAAGGCTGGGAGAAAGCTATGAATCAAATGCTGCCCTTTTGTACAGGAGTTTCTATTTCTGCATTGGCTCATGCTAAAACAAAAGCACGTTCTTGTAATTCTGCAACATCCTAGATGGACTGTATATGACTAATACGAAAAGCAAAGAGGATGCAGACTTGTGCTACAGTAAGAAAGAGATAGGAAGAAAAAGACACACTAAAGTCAGATAGAAGTGAGGAGGAATCATGAGGGAATGCAAACGGCTAGAGGGAAAAACCGAATGGAAATAAAATTATAAAGACAGAGAAATGAGGGGTGCAAGAAAAGCAAATGGGGGTGTTAGAGATATTTGTTTGAGAAATTTAGAGGGAAGGAAATGGGAGCGTAAAAAAGAATAAACACTAGGGGCGAGATTACATATGCGGCGTCGCCCGCAAAAGCCAGCAGCGCCGGTGTTTAGTCCGGTTTTGCTATCACATATATGGCGCCGCATATAAATGTGGTGCGTATATTTCACCCGTTGGCCGCTATTGTTACTCCCATAAGCTAACATAGAACCACGTTGCAAATCGTTATCACATATTCAGAGCAAGGACTTACGCGGCAAAAATGGAGACATTTTAGTCCATTTTCACCTTGCCACACATAGGCAGACGCAGCAAGCCTTGCGCTGAAAATGTAAGCACCATAACTCCCTGAAAATATAACCGCAATCCCCCAATGCAATAACTGCTAAAGTATATTAACCCCTAATCCAACAACCCCCACTTAGCAATATGCCTAATTAAACTATTAACCCCTAATCCACCATTCACCCACATCGCAAACTACCTAATAAAGTATATTAACCCCTAATCTGCCGAACCCCCACAACGCAATAAACCTAATAAATCTATTAACCCCTAAACCGCCAACCCCCCACAACGCAATTAACCTAATTAAGGTATTAACTCCAAAACCGCCAACCCCCCACAACGCAAATAACTAACACCTAGATTACGAGTTTTGAGCGCTATAGGGAAAGTAAAGAACGCCACAAATGTTGTGTTATTTAACCCCCAATGGCACTGCCATTACAAGTTTAAAAAAACCCTGCTTGTGCGGGCGATATGGCTGGGTTGAGCTCCATACCGCATACAAAAGCAGCAGTGTTTTGACGTGCTCGTGCACGCTTTCCCCATAGACATTAATGGGGAGAGCGGCAAAAAAAAGTCTAACACCTGCGATTGCGGAAACAAAAGCTCCGTAACGAAGCCCCATTGATGTCTATGGGGAAAAAGAAAATACAGTTTAAACCTAACACCCTAACATAAACACCCCTAATCTGCTGCCCCCAACATCACCGACGCCTGCCTACAGTTATTAACCCCTAATCTGCCGCTCCTGATATTGTCGCCACCTAAATAAAATTATTAACCCCTAATCTGCCGCTCCTGATATCGCTGCCACTATACTAAAGTTATTAACCCCTATTACGCCGCACCCCAACATCGCCGCAACTATATTAAAGTTATTAACCAATATTCCGCGGCTCCCAATATCGCCACCACCTAAATAAAGCTATTAACCCCTAAACCTCTGGCCTCCCACATCACTACCACTAAATAAACCTATTAACCCCTAAACCGCCAGTCCCCACATCGCAACAACCTAAATTAAACTATTAACCCCTAACCCTAACGTAACCCTAACACCCCCTAACTTTAACATAATTAAACTAGATCTAAATTAAACTTACAATTATTAACTAAATAAACCTATTAACTCCTAAACCGCCAGCCCCCCACATCGCAACAACCTAAATTAAACTATTAACCCATAACACTAACCCTAAACCTAACCCTAACACCCCCTAACTTTAAAATAATTAAAATAGATCTAAATCAAAATAAATACTTACCTGTAAAATAAAACCTAAGCTAGCTACAATATAACTAATAGTTACATTGTAGCTAGCTTAGGTTTTATTTTTATTTCACATGTAAGTTTGTATTTATTTTAACTAGGTAGTAAATCGTTATTAACTATTTACTAACTACCTAGCTAAAATAAATACAAACTTACCTGTGAAATAAAACCTAACCTGCATTACACTAAAACCTAACATTACAAAAAAATTTTTTAAAAAATACCATTACAAAAGTTAAAAAAACCTACCATTACAAAAAAACAAACGAAATTATCCAAAAACATAAAGATTATTCCTATTCCAATACACTTAAAAAAAAAAAAAAAAAAAGCCTAATCTAGAATAAACTACCAAGGGCCCTAAAAGGGCCTTTTGGGGGGCGTTTAAAAGGCCTGTTGTAGGGCATTGCCCTGAGTTAAACAGCTCTTTTGCTCCAAAAAAAAATACAAACACCCCCTAATACTATACAAACCCCCACTATCCAAACTATGAAGGGCCCTTAAAAGGGCCTTTTGTAGGGCATTGCCCTGAGATAAACAGCTCTTTTGCTCCAAAAAAATACAAACACCCCCTAATACTATACAAACCCTCACCGCCCAAACTACCAAGGGCCTTTAAAAGTTAAACAGCTCTTTTGCTACAAAAAATAAAACACCCCCTAAAACTATACATTATACAAAATAAAAAACAAAATGATCCAAAATAAAAATGAATTACACCTAATCTAAAAGCCCTATCAAAATTAAAAAAGCCCACCCAAAATAAAAAAAACCTTAGCCTACAATAAACTACCAATGGCCCTTAAAAGGGCCTTTTGTGGGGCATTGCCCCAAAGATATCAGCTCTTTTACCTGTAAAAAAACACAAAGACCCCCCAACAGTAAAACCCCCCACCCAACCAACCCCCCAAATAAAAAAACTATCTGAAATAACCTAAGCTAACCATTGCCCTAAAAAGGGCATTTGTATGGGCAATGGGCATTGCCCTTAAAAGGGCATTTAGCTCTTTTACATTGCCAAATCCTAATCTAAATATAAAATTCACCCAAAAAAACCTTAAAAAAAACCTAACACTAACGATCCACTTACAGTTGTTGAAGTCCAGCTTGAAGGATCCATCCAGCCGGCGAAGTCCTCATCCATGCGGCAAAGAGTCTTCATCCAGGTGACCTCTTTGATCTTCATCCAGCCAGCGCGGAGCATCCTCTTCATACAGTTGCCGCCGTATACTGATTCTTCAATGCAAGTGACGCAATCCAAGATGGCGTCCCTTGCATTCCTATTGGCTGAAAGATGTCAATCAGCCAATAGGAATTAGAGCTGCTAAAATCCTATTGGCTGTTCCAATCATCCAATAGGATTGATCTCTCATCCTATTGGCTGTTCCAATCAGCCAATAGGATTGAGCTCTCACACTTTAATTATGAGTTTTATGCTACAGCTTTGTAGCTTAAAACTCATAACTGCTGACTTTAGATGGCGGTATGGATCTTGTCGTTTTAGGCTGTAACGCTCGCTTTGGGAATCCCATGAAAAAAAATCATTTTTACGAGTGCGGTTCTGATGTTGCGTAAAAGGCTAAAAGGTGTGCGGTACAGCTATACCGACAAGACTTGTAATGACTGTGGTGCTGTTTTAATGCTGAAAATGCCATATTTTCAGCTTTACGAGCCGCAACGCAAAACTCGTAATCTAGGTGTAATTTAATTACTAAGCCCCCTAACCTAACATCCCCTAAATTAACCCCAAATTACATAAAATACTAAATTACAAGTAACATAAAAAATCCTAACAGTACTTAAAATAAAAACAACCTAAGATTAAATTCTAAAATTACAAAACATAAAAAAATAAAAAAAGTCTAATATTACAGAAAATGATAAACCAAATTTAAAAAATAAAAAAATCAAACCTAATCCCTATGATAATAAAAAGCCCCCCCAAAATAAAAACACCCCCTAATCTAATACTAAACTACCAATATTTGTACCAATTTTGTAGGCCATTGCCCTAGGTTAAACAGCTTTTTTTACCTTTAAAAAATACTAATTCCCCCTAACAGTAAAATCTTGATAATTTGAACAGCCAATAGGATTTCAGTAGCTCTCATCCTACTGGCTGATTTGAATTTGAAGATTCAAATCAGCCAATAGGAATGCAAGGTACGCCATATTTAGACGCGTAACTTGCATTTAATATTCAGTGTACGGCGGTGATCCATGGCTCCGCGGTCACCGGTCTTCAGTTCCGCGGTTGTCAGTCTTCAGTTCCGTGGTCCTGGATGAAGATAGAAAAAGTTGCCACGATGAAAGAAGACTTCACCGCCGGACTTTAGGAACCATGAGTACTTATCTGGGAGTTAGACTTAGGTTTTTTTTTTTAAGATTAGGGATTTAATGGGCTTGTAAAAGAGCTGAATGCCCTTTTAAGGGCAGTAAAAGAGCTAAATGCCCTTTTAAGGGCAATGCCCATACAAATGCCCTTTTAGGGACAATGGGTAGCTTAGGTTTTTCAGTTTTAGGTTTTTTTTATTTTGGGGGGTATGGTGGGTGGGTAGTTTTACTGTTTTGGCGGGGGACTTAGATTTTTTTTTAAAGCAAAAAAGCTGTTTAACTTAGGGCAGTGCCTTACAAAAGGCCCTTTTAAGGGCTATTGGTAGTTTAGATAAGGGGGTGTTTTTATTTTGTTTGTTTTTTGGGGGTTTTACTGTTAGGGGGAATTAGTATTTTTTTTTTAAAGTTAAAAGAGCTGTTTAACTTAGGGCAATGCCCTACAAACAGGCCTTTTAAGGGCTTTTGGTAGTTTAGTATTAGATTAGGGGGTGTTTTTATTTTGGTGGGGCTTTTTTATTTTCATAGGGATTAAGTTTAACTTTTTTATTTTTGATAATTTGGTTTATTATTTTCTGTAATGTTAAACATTTATTTTTTGAAATTTTAGATTAATTTAATTTAATCTTAGGGTTTTTTTAAGCACTTTTAGGATTTTTTATTTTAATTTTAATTTAGCATTTTATGTAATTTGGGGTTAATTTAGGGGGTGTTAGGTTACGGGGCTTAGTAATTAAATTAGTTATTTGCGTTGTGGGGGGATGGCGGTTTAGGAGTTAATAGATTAATTAGGTTTATTGCAATGTGGGGGTTTGGCAGTTTAGGGGTTAACTGGGACCTCTCAGCCGCCCAGTGGACTGTAAAATCCCAAAGGCAAGATAACAAATGTCCCAAATAAGAAAAAATGAACTGGAGAGAGTATATGCCCCCAGCGAGAGCAAAAAATGGATGGTAGCAAGTGTATATTTAAAATACTTTATTAAAAACAAGCGACGCGTTTCTCAGCCACCGCAGGGCTGTTTCTTCAGGCTATCAGGCTATAGTTTAGGGGTTAATAAGTTAATGAGTTACTTTGCGATGTGGGGGTTTGGCGGTTTAGAGGTTTAATAAGTTAATTCGTTACTTTGCGATGTGGGGATTTGGTGGTTTAGGGGTTAATAAGTTAGTTACTTTGCAATGTTGGGGTTGGCGGATTTAGGGGTTAATACTTTTATTAGGTAGGTCGGGATGTGGGTGAATGGTGGATAAGGGGTTAATAGTTTAATTAGGCATATTGCGTTGTGATAGGTTTGTCGGTTATGGGGTTAATACTTTTATTATTATATGCGATAAAGTGTGACCGCACCACCCTTTCTAGTTAGTATGCTCAGGCACGGGATAATGTCCGGTCACAGACTATATAATAATAATAAAACATCAAAAATCCCAGCCACTGAGTCTTAGAATCAAGAAGTTTTTATTCTTCAACAAAAGATATGATCAAATTGATCTTTCACAATATGCAATCATAACCATCAAGGAAACATCAGGTGTAGGTTCACTCAGATCCACACATACCCCATCCACCAAACACATCCGTATCTAACCCTCAGCATAAATATTGAAAGAAAAAAACATCAAAACAAACATCAGAAAAATAAATGAAAAAAGTGTATTATCACTCCCAGGGCGTCCCCAGGGAGTGAACTTCGACACCACCCACTAAGGACTTTGTAGGATTAAGAACCGTTAAGAGTGTCCACTAAATCCGTAACTCTGTAATATTATATGAACCAAGAGTGTCTCGTACTGTTGTGGAAACTCCTAAAACAAGAATGTCTCGTGCGTTACAAAACTTCCAACTGTAACAATGTGTATCTGTTTGAAACCATCAGCAATTATCTTCTTGCCACTATGTGAAGGCGGTCACAGGAAACATAACATGTTACAGTATTTGTAATCCATCACAGTGAATACTGGTAACGACTATAATGACAAGTCTTGTAATTGTAAGAGTATTACGGTTCAAATGTCCCTTTAACCTGACGTGCTTCTGGCCATATACTGTGTTGCGGGGAGCTGCAAACGTACTATCGGCCCAAACACACACCCTCTTCACACTTCACTCACGGTATCGTGCACTATATCTTCCTTGTAATGCCTTTATTGCAGAGGATACAGTACATTCCACATTTTCCTTTTTACCAAAACTGCGAGTATCTCATACCCTCATGGCAGTTTGTGGCCTTTAATGTGTTGTAAATAAAGCAGATGCTTAAACAGCAGTGTTACCTCCTTCAGCATATGTGTGCATATATCGATAGTGCCGTGAGACTCTCTGTCTTCAGTGTGGTTCTATGGGCCCCCCAGTGTAAGAATCTGGTCTCACCTCGCAATTTCTGTGGCTCAGATAGCACGATATCCAGGTGTCTGTGGTGGCGTCTCCTTGTTCCGACGCGTGTTTCGGGACTCCGCCCCTTTCTCAAGGAATTTACAGGTAATGGGGTGGAGGTGTGATTTAAATAGAATCAAATGTAATCTTATTGGCTAATCGCATACACACCCCCACTCTAACGTCACATTCTACACACGTATTTGTGAAAACATGGCTTGGTTAGAAAACGAATGAATCTAAGACTCACGAATGGCTAGTGATCGCTGCCGAGCAAGCACTGAACAATCTCCACACTATCGACACAACAATAATACGCCAATACACGGCACCTTCAAAACAAAAACGCTGTACGCTACGTATTCAGGGAGTTATGGATATATAGGCATTCTCGACAGTTTCCAATTACAGCTCTGTACCTGCTGTCAACAATCGTAACTTAGACGGTACGCTCCCTCTCATTAGTATTCCACACACAGCATGTTAGTCAGTGTAGGCTGATATTTCATATTAGATGGGATTGTTCAATATCAGGGGTCCCTCTATGGAATACCCTATTTACATGATAAATTCTAAAGACTATATGCAATCGGCTCAGACAAAACATGTCCCAAGGGTCTCAAAAGACCTCTTTCTTACCCTATTCAATGCTGGTTCTCGCAATCATATTTTATTTAACAAATGAGTCATACAGAAGAAACTCCCCTTATGTGATCAATCCTACTTTAACGTATTTACAGGATAGATAGTGAGTGCTATACAAGGGGGACTAGATATCATATATCATATTTAATTATCGCGAGACTATCACGCCGTGGATCAGAACCATGTACATTATTGGATCTTAGTGTCCAAAAATCGCAATTATTTAAACCTTTTCCTACCTCTCTTCAGTTATTCATCTCTTAGAGAAGGACACATTCTTGAGAAAGCAATTCACCACTTAAGAACTGTGAAAAGCTCAGATAAAATTTCCCCAGGAGATGTCTCTATTGAGACCTTTGGGGACCATGGTATCCAATTGTTTGATCCATAGTGCCTCCTTACGGAATAGTATTTTCTGTCTGTCACCTCCTCTACGTAAGGGGGAGACCCCATCAATAACTTGAAACCTTAATTGGCTTTTATTGTGTGCCAATCGGGCCGATAGTACGTTTGCAGCTCCCCGCAACACAGTATATGGCCAGAAGCACGTCAGGTTAAAGGGACATTTGAACCGTAATACTCTTACAATTACAAGACTTGTCATTATAGTCGTTACCAGTATTCACTGTGATGGATTACAAATACTGTAACATGTTATGTTTCCTGTGACCGCCTTCACATAGTGGCAAGAAGATAATTGCTGATGGTTTCAAACAGATACACATTGTTACAGTTGGAAGTTTTGTAACGCACGAGACATTCTTGTTTTAGGAGTTTCCACAACAGTACGAGACACTCTTGGTTCATATAATATTACAGAGTTACGGATTTAGTGGACACTCTTAACGGTTCTTAATCCTACAAAGTCCTTAGTGGGTGGTGTCGAAGTTCACTCCCTGGGGACGCCCTGGGAGTGATAATACACTTTTTTCATTTATTTTTCTGATGTTTGTTTTGATGTTTTTTTCTTTCAATATTTATGCTGAGGGTTAGATACGGATGTGTTTGGTGGATGGGGTATGTGTGGATCTGAGTGAACCTACACCTGATGTTTCCTTGATGGTTATGATTGCATATTGTGAAAGATCAATTTGATCATATCTTTTGTTGAAGAATAAAAACTTCTTGATTCTAAGACTCAGTGGCTGGGATTTTTGATGTTTTACTTTTATTATTAGTTGCGGGGGGATTGCGGGTATAGGGGTTTTTAAGTGTCTGATTTATTTTTGGGAGGCAGCTGCAGAGAATCAAATGTATTAGGAATTTGCTCCACTAGGGCTTATGTTTGTATGCAGAATAGCTGTTTCTGCTAAACAAATCCACAACCCAATCAAATAGGCTGAGCTTGATGGTAGAGCAGACCTCATTAGCTTAGCTCTATATATTTACACAAACTCCTTATTTTATCTCCCACTAAATAATCAGTGAGACCAATACTTTTTGGCCTAATGATCAAAAACTTGCCTACATAAAGAAAAATCACACATTTTTTAGGGAGGTTTATATTGTAATGCAGGGGTTTCTCCTTCCTATGCAGAACCTGAATAACTAGATAAAATCTGTCCTTATTAAATTATTTGGGGGGTCTTGCATTACTGATTAGACTTCTTAAATAATGTTTTCTTAGCATTATATTGCAATGTGAGTCTCCCCCCACATCAAGAACCATGTATGGTGAGCAACTGCTCTCTAAAATGTTCCTTCTGTGGCTAGATTGTTTTCATTGTAGCTCTATTATAGCGACTAACGCAGGATCTTGCATAACTAGTCTTCACTGGGCCCCTGTGGTGAGGCCTCCCATTTCTACATTGTTTGTTTTGGTCAGAAGATGAGCCGGCATCTACAATGGCGCAAGAGGAGCTGTTTCTGAGTGATTGTGAATTATTCTTTCACCTCATTAGTCCTAGCCCATATGATACAATTTCTGTACAAATATGGTGGTACGTTTTCTGTACAGCAACACTGTGGCTGCTATGTCGCAAATGATATCTCAATATTTGTAAAAGTAAATTGAATTCTCTGCTTGCATTGTAAACTCTGTTTTTCTGGGGGGGGGGGGCAGAGGGGCCAGACAGGAATCCAGCGGAACCTGGAGGTGTCAGCCTGGTCTCAATTAAGACCTCTGAGATTCCTGGTGTAATGCCCCTGATTGCCCTAGGTCTGCTAATGGATGACATGATTCAATATAGGAATTTAGTATTCATTTTATTAATAGTATTTGTATTTCTGTTGAACTGATTAGCTAGAAATATTACCATGACAACAAATACTTAACAAATGATGTCATGCCCCATTGAAATATAATAGAAAATATAACAAAGATAAGCAAAAGAAGAAAAGGTTACCTTACCTTGTGCCGTTTTTATATAGATAGATAGATAGATAGATAGATAGATAGATAGATAGATAGATAGATAGATAGATAGATAGATAGATAGACAGACAGCTATAGATATCCTGCATAAAAGTAAAAGAGTATGGTGCCTATAGGAAGTAGCATACTTAATCACAAATATTTACCAAAATGTTTACATAAACAATAATATTTAAAAAATTTAGTTTTAAGTATAAATGCTTATTAATAATATTATTAATAGTCAGAGCTTTATAATACTGTCTTAAAATACTGATTGTGAGTCACCCAGACATCAATAGCTGTCACTATTAAATCCCAGCTACTGGAAATCCACTGTTTTTGTTATAATTCACCAGGAGTTTAAATATATGAATGTGAGTTGCTCTCAATAATGTTAATATTTAGAGGCTCATTTATGAACAGAAAATGTATAGCTTGAATTAAATCTCAGAAATCCCAACCATCCTGCATTTTGTGAGACACAAATTTGGATCTCTGATCCAAATTCCCCTCTCACAGCTCTCGCTGAATTATAATATCTATGTTTCACAAAGTAAAAACCCAGGGGCTGTCTAGTCACTCCACACCTACCCTTACCCTGCACACATAATGCTCTGCCCCAATACACCCTTATTTAGTCGCTCAACCTCCAAGTCCTAAAAAATAACATTTGGGATGTATTTAATCTATTGCGACTATACAGTAGCTGACACTAGAAAGGGTGAAAAAAGGATAATAGTCTAACAGCAGCACAGTAAACATATAATGCCATCTAGTGGATATAAATGATATAACTAACCAACGGCTAGATTACGAGTTTTGAGGTATGAGGGAAAAAGCAGCGTTAAGGCTCTTTTTCACTACCGCTGGTATTACGAGTTTTGCAGGTATATCTGTACCGCACACTTCTTTGGCCGTAACGCAACGTAATTACCGCAGCTTTCAAAAAGTCCTTTTTAAATGGGACTTCCATAGCGCCGGTATTACGAGTTTGCCTGGGAGGCCAAAAAGTGAGCGGTACAGCCAATACCGTCAAGATCCATACCGTAAACTGAAAGTCAGTAGTTATGGGTTTTACGCTACAAAGCTGTAGCATAAAACTCATAACTAAAGTGCTAAAAAGTACACTAACACCCATAAAATACCTATTAACCCCTAAACCGAGGCCCTCCCGCATCGCAAACACTAAAATAAAATTATTAACCCCTAATCTGCCGCTCCGGACATCGCCGCCACTATAATAAACATATTAACTCCTAAACCACCGCACTCCCACAACACAAACACTAGTTACATATTATTTACCCCTAATCTGCCACCCCTAACATCGCCGCCACCTACATACATTTATTAACCCATAATCTGCCGCCCCCAACGTCGCCGCCACTATACTAAATTTATTAACCCCTAAACCTAAGTCTAACCCTAACCCAAACACCCCCTAACTTAAATATAATTAAAATAAATCTAAATAAAAATTACTATCATTACATAAATAATTCCTATTTAAAACTAAATACTTACCTATAAAATAAACCCTAAGCTAGCTACAATATTGTAGCTAGCTTAGGGTTTATTTTTATTTTACAGGCAAGATTGTATTTATTTTAACTAGATAGAATAGTTAGTAAATAGTTATTAACTATTTACTAACTACCTAGCTAAAATAAATACAAATTTACCTGTAAAATAAAACCTAACCTGAGTTACACTAACACTTAACCTTACACTACAATTAAATCAATTACATTAATTAAATACAATTACCTAAATTACAACAAAAAAAACACTAAATGACACAAAATAAAAAAAGAAATTATTAGATATTTAAACTAATTACACCAAATCTAATAGCCAAATAATCAAAATAAAAAAAGCCTCCCCAAAATAAAAAAAAACCCTGGCCTAAACTAAACTACCAATAGCCCTTAAAAGGGCCTTTTGCGGGGCATTGCCCCAAAGAAATCAGCTCTTTTACCTGTAAAAAAAAAATACAAACAACCCCCCCAACAGTAAAACCCACTACCCACACAACCAACCCCACAAATAAAATCCTAACTAAAAAAAACTAAACTCCCCATTGCCCTGAAAAGGGCATTTGAATGGGCATTGCCCTTAAAAAGGCATTTAGCTCTTTTTCAAGTGCCCAAACCCCTAATCTAAAAATAAAACCCACCCAATAAACCCTTAAAAAGGCCTAACACTAAACCCTGAAGATCCACTTACAGTTTTTGAAGACCGACATCCATCCTCAACGAAGCCGGCAGAAGTCCTCAACGAAGAGGCAGAAGTCTTCATCCAACCGGGCAGAAGTCTTCATCCAGGCGGCATCTTCTATCTTCATCCATCCGGCGCGGAGCAGGTCCATCTTCAAGACATCGGGCGCAGAGCATCCTCTTCAATCGACGTCTTCTTGCAGAATGAAGGTTCCTTTAAATGACGTCATCCAAGATGGCGTCCCTTGAATTCCGATTCTATCAGCCAATTGGAATTAAAGATGAAAAAATCCTATTGGCTTATGCAGTCAGCCAATAGGATTGAGCTTCAATCCTATTGGCTGATCCAATCAGCCAATAGGATTGAGCTTGCATTCTATTGGCTGTTCCAATTAGCCAATAGAATGCAAGCTCAATCCTATTGGCTGATTGGATCAGCCAATATGATTGAAGCTCAATCCTATTGGCCGATTGCATCAGCCAATAGGATTTTTTCACCTTTCATTCCGATTGGCTGATAGAATTCTATCAGCCAATCGGAATTCAAGGGACGCCATCTTGGATGACGTCATTTAAAGGAACCTTCATTCTGCAAGAAGACGTAGATTGAAGAGGATGCTCCGCGCCGGATGTCTTGAAGATGGAGCCGCTCCGCGCCAGATGGATGAAGATAGAAGATGCCGTCTAGATGAAGACTTCTGCCCGGTTGGATGAAGACTTCTGCCGCCTCGTTGAGGACTTCTGCTGGCTTCATTGAGGATGGATGTCGGGTCTTCAAAAACTGTAAGTGGATCTTCGGGGGTTAGAGTTAGGCTTTTTTAAGGGTTTATTGGGTGGGTTTTATTTTTAGATTAGGGGTTTGGGCACTTGAAAAAGAGCTAAATGCCATTTTAAGGGCAATGCCCATCCAAATGCCCTTTTCAGGGCAATGGGGAGCTTAGGTTTTTTTTAGTTAGGATTTTATTTGGGGGATTGGTTGTGTGGGTGGTGGGTTGTTTGAATTTTTTTTTACAGGTAAAAGAGCTGATTTCTTTGGGGCAATGCCCCGCAAAAGGCCCTTTTAAGGCCTATTGGTAGTTTAGTTTAGGCTAGGGTTTTTTTTTTGGGGGGGGGGCTTTTTTATTTTTATAGGGTTATTAGATTAGGTGTAATTAGTTTAAATATCTGATCATTTATTTTTTATTTTGTGTAATTTAGTGTTTTTTTTTTTTGTAATTTAGTTAATTGTATTTATTTTATGTAATTTATTTAATTGTAGTGTAAGGTTAGGTGTTAGTGTAACTCAGGTTAGGTTTTATTTTACAGGTAAATTTGTATTTATTTTAGCTAGGTAGCTAGTAAATAGTTAATAAGTATTTACTAACTATTCTACCTAGTTAAAATAAATACAAACTTGCCTGTAAAATAAAAATAAAGCCTAAGCTAGATACAATGTAACTATTAGTTATAATGTAGCTAGCTTAGGGTTTATTTTACAGGAAAGTATTTAGTTTTAAATAGGAATTAGTTATTAATAGTAGGTTTTATTTAGATTTATTTTAATTACATTAAAGTTGGGTTTTAGGGTTAGGGGTTAATAACTTTAGCATAGTGGCGGCGACATTCGGTGCTGCAGATTAGGGGTTAATAAGTGTAGGTAGGTGGCGGCGACATTGGGGGCGCTAGATTAGGGGTTAATAAGTGTAGGTGCCGGCGACATTGAGGGCGGTAGATTAGGGGTTAATAAGTGTAGGTAGGTGGCGGCGACATTGGGGCGGCAGATTAGGGGTTAATAAGTGTAATGTAGGTGGTGGGCGACATTGGGGCAGAAGATTAGGGGTAAATAATTGTAATGTAGGTGTCGGCGATGCCAGGGGCGGCAGATTAGGGGTGTTTAGACTCGGGGTTCATGTTAGGGTGTTAGGTGTAAACATAAATTTAGTTTTCCCATAGGAATCAATGGGGCTGCGTTACGGAGCTTTACGCTGCTGTATTGCAGGTGTTAGGCTTTTTTTCAGCCGTCTCTCCCCATTGATGTCTATGGGGAAATCGTGCACGAGCACGTAAAACCAGCTCACCGCAGCGCTGGTATTGGAGTGCAGTATGGAGCTCAATTTTGCTTTACGCTCACATATTGCCTGATAACGCTGGGTTTTTGCAAACCTGTAATACCAGCGCTGTAGGTAAGTGAGCGGTGACAATAACTCAAAACTCGTAATCTAGCCGCAAGTTTGCATTAGATAGGCTAAAAGGTGCTTTTGTTTTAGTTTTGCTTATTTTTTAAAAACATTGTGCTGATTTCCAGACTCCTAAACAAGCCCCTCAGTGTCAGATGTATACATGCGTTTACAGATTCCTGTATCTGTCTTCTGCCATACGTCAGTTGTCATCAACCTCATCAGTCACATCATCCAGCGGCTATAAAACTGTTTATTAGGCCCCCAGATCAAACAGTGCTGTTTCCCTCCAGAATAATTTCACCTGCTCCATCTTATTTAACCTGCTTCGTTCTCTACTCATCAGGTTTATTACTCGTCAACACAGGTGTGCTTCTCTCACTCAATTAATCTTCCATCCTTATTTCTTCCCAATAACCAGGACCTGTCTAATATGTGTCAGTGTTGTGCACATAGCCAGCTCTAGAGCATAACCTCTTGGTCTAGCACTCCAGTACTACCAGTAACTTATACTCACTCTGTGGTTCTAAGACGTTGAGGAAAGGGGACAACCCCATTGCAGCTACCCGACTGACTCCCTTTATACTTCTTTCTGAAACATCAAATAAAAAATCCACCACAGGATTTACTGTTTTCACATCATGGTAAGCAAATGATAGGATCTGGAAGGCTGAACAGATAAGAGGGAGCCTGGTAACCCGACGGATTACACTTTCCTATGGAGAGAAGGGAGAACATTAGCAGATTCACTATTTTAGTTGATCAAGCATTTATTTATTTAAACACGTTTTCATATTACTATTTCGTCTAGATTGTAAGTTCCCATGAGAATAAGGCCCTCAATTCCCCCTGTATTTGTCTGTAAAATTTTGTGTCTTATCGTATTGTTTCTCCACTGTACTGTTATCCTTGTACCCATGGGCAGCGCTGCCGAATCTGTCGGTGCTTTATAAATAAACAATAATAATAATAATTACCTGCTGGATTTCCTCAGTTTGGTTGTTATTGTCCATATCTGGGTGCTAACCCCAACAGTGTAACCCTGCAAGAGAGTATATTGTATTATATTACATATACTAACTGGTAGTAGGACATTTTGATCAATGTTTTACAAAATAAATAGAAAAGCATAAAAAATAGCACAGAAAAATAATTATTTAGTATAAAATGGTGGAAATATGGATTAACTTTACCAACACAGATGGTAACAACTAATAGTGTAAAGATTACTCCAAACTCACGAGCCACATCCATCCCTACAAGGTTTATTGTGTTGCCGTCAGCACCACTGAGCAGTAAAGAGACATCAGTAATTATGTAATTAACTGCGGGCAAGATTACAAGTCGCGCGGCAAATCAGTTTTGAAAACAGCGCGTTATGGCTTTTGCACAGTGATTACAAGTTGAAAAGTAACTTATTTTGTGTGCACGTTAAGCCGAGTAATGCAAACAGCCAAATAGCGTTCATGTATTCCCCATAGAAGTCAATAGAGAAGACAAATAGAAAAAAACACAAAAATCCTAATATGTTGCGCAAAGCCCTTGACGTATTCTCATCGAAAAATGTCAATGAAAATGCGATTATTTCATATTGCGAAAATGTTTTCGTAACGGTTCTATTTATTAATAAATAAACATTTCTCTACATATGTGATGATTTTTGGACTGATATATCTATTTATAGAGAGCTATGTATATGAATATATATGTCTATATATCTCGAGATCTATATGCGAAAATCTCTTTGAAAATCCCTCTGAGATATTGTTTAATGTGCATAAGATTGTAATGTAAAATATTTTCTTTATCTTCATAGTTAAACATATGTCTATACATATAAATCCATGTTTCTCTATGTTTGTTTATGTCTTTTAATGTAAAATCCCTGCATTGGCTTTTTTTTCTAACACCCACAATCTCAAATTTTTATTAGACAGTGTTAATATGAGTGTAACTGTACTTTGTAATTCATTTTGGAAGTGTTTCTTGAAACTTTTATGTAGCACAAAACTGTTAACTACAGCTATTCGAGCGCGGAAAGGATTGTTACGTAAAAGGGAAATGCGCGCTCGCAATAGCTGCACAATGGAAATTGATTGCGAAAAGACCATATCGTGGCGGAAAAATCATAATGCGCAACTTGCAATCTTGCCCCGTGTGTTTGTCTACCACATTTTGTAAATTTGAGTGGTACATAGTTACTAATTAAATATGCAATTAATTAAACGACTAACTAAAATATCTTAATGTAATTTCATTTTGAGGTGTTACCTTTAACAAAAGTGTGAATATAACGTAATGCGTCACATCCTGCCATTAGTGACTGGCCCACCTCACCAAATAAAACGTTTAAATGCCCCTGGTGTTAAGGATCTCATCCATGCTAAGCAAAGGCTCTCTTTAAAGTAATGCAGGGCCAGTGCTAAACCATATACAATCAGAGCAGGGGTGACCAAACACTATAAATGAGGGGGTCGATCCGATAAAAATCGTCGCCCGCAAAAGCCGGCGACGCCAATATTTGCACTGGTTTGGTATCCTATATACGGCGTAACTTAGAAGTTACGCGCGTATATTTCTGCCGTCGCCCGTAGTTTTTTGGGCCATAGGCAGGTATACCAAACCAGCGCAGTTTGGTATCCAATATGCAGCGTAAGGACTTACGTGGCAAAAAACATAATTTATGCTTACCTGATAAATTTATTTCTCTTGTAGTGTATCCAATCCATGGATCATCCATTACTTATGGGATATTAACTCCTCCCCAACAGGAAGTGCAAGAGGATTCACCCAGCAGAGCTGCTATATAGCTCCTCCCCTAACTGCCATTACCAGTCATTCGACCGAAAACATGCAGAGAAAGGAAAACCATAGGGTACAGTGGTGACTGTAGTTTAATGGAAAAATTACCTGCCTTAAAGTGACAGGGCGGGCCGTGGACTGGATACACTACAAGAGAAATAAATTTATCAGGTAAGCATAAATTATGTTTTCTCTTGTTAAGTGTATCCAGTCCACGGATCATCCATTACTTATGGGATACCAATACCAAAGCTAAAGTACACGGATGACGGGAGGGACAGGCAGGCTCTTTATACGGAAGGAACCACTGCCTGAAGAACCTTTCTCCCAAAAACAGCCTCCGAAGAAGCAAAAGTGTCAAATTTGTAAAATTTGGAAAAAGTATGAAGAGAAGACCAAGTTGCAGCCTTGCAAATCTGTTCAACAGAAGCCTCATTCTTAAAGGCCCAAGTGGAAGCCACAGCTCTAGTAGAATGTGCTGTAATTCTTTCAGGAGGCTGCTGTCCAGCAGTCTCATAGGCTAACCGTATTATGCTACGAAGCCAAAAGGAGAGAGAGGTAGCCGAAGCTTTTTGACCTCTCCTCTGACCAGAATAAACGACAAACAGGGAAGACGTTTGTCGAAAATCCTTAGTTGCCTGTAGATAAAATTTCAGGGCACGGACTACATCTAGATTGTGTAGCAGACGTTCCTTTTTCGAAGAAGGATTAGGACACAAAGATGTAACCACAATCTCTTGATTGGTATTCCTGTTAGTGACCACCTTAGGTAGGAACCCAGGTTTAGTACGCAGAACTACCTTGTCTGAATGAAAAATCAGATAAGGAGAATCACAATGTAAGGCAGATAACTCAGAGACTCTTCGAGCCGAGGAAATCGCCATTAAAAACAGAACTTTCCAAGATAACAACTTGATATCAATGGAATGAAGGAGTTCAAACGGAACCCCCTGTAAAACATTAAGAACTAAGTTCAAACTCCATGGTGGAGCAACAGTTTTAAACACAGGCTTGATCCTAGCTAAAGCCTGACAAAAAGCTTGAACGTCCGGAACTTCTGACAGACGTTTGTGTAAAAGAATGGACAGAGCTGAAATCTGTCCCTTTAAGGAACTAGCGGATAAACCCTTTTCTAAACCTTCTTGTAGAAAAGACAATATCCTCGGAATCCTAACCTTACTCCATGAGTAACTCTTGGATTCGCACCAATATAAGTATTTGCGCCATATCTTATGGTAAATCTTTCTGGTAACAGGGTTCCTAGCCTGTATTAAGGTATCAATAACTGACTCAGAAAAACCACGTTTTGATAAAATCAAGCGTTCAATTTCCAAGCAGTCAGCTTCAGAGAAATTAGATTTTGATGTTTGAAGGGACCCTGGATCAGAAGGTCCTGTTTCAGAGGTAGCGACCAAGGTGGACAGGATGACATGTCCACTAGATCTGCATACCAAGTCCTGTGTGGCCATGCAGGCGTTATTAGAATCACTGATGCTCTCTCCTGTTTGATTCTGGCAATCAATCGAGGAAGCATCGGGAAGGGTGGAAACACATAAGCCATCCCTAAGGTCCAAGGTGCTGTCAAAGCATCTATCAGAACCGCTCCCGGATCCCTGGATCTGGACCCGTAACGAGGAAGCTTGGCGTTCTGTCGAGACGCCATGAGATCTATCTCTGGTTTGCCCCAACGTCGAAGTATTTGGGCAAAGACCTCCGGATGAAGTTCCCACTCCCCCGGATGAAAAGTCTGACGACTTAAGAAATCCGCCTCCCAGTTCTCCACTCCCGGGATGTGGATTGCTGACAGGTGGCAAGAGTGAGACTCTGCCCAGCGAATTATCTTTGATACTTCCATCATTGCTAGGGAGCTTCTTGTCCCTCCCTGATGGTTGATGTAAGCTACAGTCGTGATGTTGTCCGACTGAAACCTGATGAACCCCCGAGTTGTTAACTGGGGCCAAGCCAGAAGGGCATTGAGAACTGCTCTCAATTCCAGAATGTTTATTGGTAGGAGACTCTCCTCCTGATTCCATTGTCCCTGAGCCTTCAGAGAATTCCAGACAGCGCCCCAACCTAGTAGGCTGGCGTCTGTTGTTACAATTGTCCAGTCCGGCCTGCTGAATGGCATCCCCCTGGACAGATGTGGCCGAGAAAGCCACCATAGAAGAGAATTTCTGGTCTCTTGATCCAGATTCAGAGTAGGGGACAAGTCTGAGTAATCCCCATTCCACTGACTTAGCATGCACAATTGCAGCGGTCTGAGATGTAGACGTGCAAAGGGTACTATGTCCATTGCTGCTACCATTAAGCCGATCACCTCCATGCATTGAGCTACTGACGGGTGTTGAATGGAATGAAGGACACGGCATGCATTTTGAAGCTTTGTTAACCTGTCTTCTGTCAGGTAAATCTTCATTTCTACAGAATCTATAAGAGTCCCCAAGAAGGGAACTCTTGTGAGTGGAAAGAGAGAACTCTTCTTTTCGTTCACCTTCCATCCATGCGACCTTAGAAATGCCAGTACTAACTCTGTATGAGACTTGGCAGTTTGAAAGCTTGAAGCTTGTATCAGAATGTCGTCTAGGTACGGAGCTACCGCAATTCCTCCCGGTCTTAGTACCGCCAGAAGAGCACACAGAACCTTTGTGAAGATTCTCGGAGCCGTAGCCAATCCGAATGGAAGAGCTACAAACTGGTAATGCCTGTCTAGAAAGGCAAACCTTAGATACCGGTAATGATCTTTGTGAATCGGTATGTGAAGGTAAGCATCCTTTAAATCCACTGTGGTCATGTACTGACCCTTTTGGATCATGGGTAAAATTGTCCGAATAGTTTCCATTTTGAACGATGGAACTCTTAGGAATTTGTTTAGGATCTTTAAATCCAAGATTGGCCTGAAAGTTCCCTCTTTTTTGGGAACCACAAACAGATTTGAGTAAATCCCTTGTCCTTGTTCCGACCGCGGAACCAGATGGATCACTCCCATTAATAAAAGATCTTGTACGCAGCGTAGAAACGCCTCTTTCTTTATTTGGTTTGTTGACAACCTTGACAGATGAAATCTCCCTCTTGGGGGAGAGAATTTGAAGTCTAGAAGGTATCCCTGAGATATGATCTCTAACGCCCAGGGATCCTAGACATCTCTTGTCCAAGCCTGGGCGAAGAGAGAAAGTCTGCCCCCCACTAGATCCGTTCCCGGATCGGGGGCCCTCGATTCATGCTGTCTTAGGGGCAGCAGCAGGTTTCCTGGCCTGCTTCCTCTTGTTCCAGGACTGGTTAGGTCTCCAGCCTTGTCTGTAGCGAGCATCAGCTCCTTCCTGTTTTGGTGCAGAGGAAGTTGATGCTGCTCCTGCTTTGAAATTACGAAAGGAACGAAAATTAGACTGTCTAGCCTTAGGTTTGGCTCTGTCTTGAGGCAGGGCATGGCCTTTACCTCCTGTAATGTCAGCGATAATTTCTTTCAACCCGGGCCCGAATAAGGTCTGCCCTTTGAAAGGTATATTAAGCAATTTAGATTTAGAAGTAACGTCAGCTGACCAGGATTTTAGCCACAGTGCTCTGCGTGCCTGAATGGCGAATCCGGAATTCTTAGCCGTAAGTTTAGTTAAATGTACTACGGCATCTGAAATAAATGAGTTAGCTAACTTAAGGGCTTTAAGCTTGTGTGTAATCTCATCTAATGGAGCTGATTCAAGTGTCTCTTCCAGAGACTCAAACCAAAATGCTGCTGCAGCCGTGACAGGCGCAATGCATGCAAGAGGTTGCAATATAAAACCTTGTTGAACAAACATTTTCTTAAGGTAACCCTCTAACTTTTTATCCATTGGATCTGAAAAGGCACAGCTATCCTCCACCGGGATAGTGGTACGCTTAGCTAAAGTAGAAACTGCTCCCTCCACCTTAGGGACCGTTTGCCATAAGTCCCGTGTGGTGGCGTCTATTGGAAACATCTTTCTAAATATCGGAGGGGGTGAGAACGGCACACCGGGTCTATCCCACTCCTTAGTAACAATTTCAGAAAGTCTCTTAGGTATAGGAAAAATGTCAGTACTCGACGGTACCGCAAAATATTTATCCAACCTACACATTTTCTCTGGTATTGCAACTGTGTTACAATCATTCAGAGCCGCTAACACCTCCCCTAGTAATACACGGAGGTTTTCCAGCTTAAATTTAAAATTTGAAATATCTGAATCCAGTTTGTTTGGATCAGAACCGTCACCCGCAGAATGAAGCTCTCCGTCCTCATGTTCTGCAAATTGTGAAGCAGTGTCTGACATGGCCCTAATATTATCAGCGCACTCTGTTCTCACCCCAGAGTGATCACGCTTACCTCTTAGTTCTGGTAATTTAGCCAAAACTTCAGTCATAACAGTAGCCATATCCTGTAATGTGATTTGTAATGGCCGCCCAGATGTACTCGGCGCTACAATATCACGCACCTCCCGAGCGGGAGATGCAGGTACTGACACGTGAGGCGAGTTAGTCGGCATAACTCTCCCCTCGTTGTTTGGTGAAATATGTTCAATTTGTACAGATTGACTTTTATTTAAAGTAGCATCAATACAGTCAGTACATAAATTTCTATTGGGCTCCACTTTGGCTTTAGCACATATAGCACAGATATCTTCCTCTGAATCAGACATGTTTAACACACTAGCAAATAAACTAGCAACTTGGAAATACTTTTCAAGTAATTTACTATAGTATGAAAACGTACTGTGCCTATAAGAAGCACAGAAAAAGTTATGACAGTTGAAAATTAATAAACTGAAAAGTTATAGCATCAAATCTTTGTAAAAAACACAATTTTAGCAAAGGATTGCTCCCATTAGCAAAGGATAACTAACCCTGATAGCAGAAAAAAAAAAAAATACAGAAATAAACGTTTTTTTTTATCACAGTCAACTACAATCTCACAGCTCTGCTGTGAGTGATTACCTCCCTCAAAACAAGTTTTGAAGACCCCTGAGTTCTGTAGAGATGAACCGGATCATGCAGGGAAGACAATAAACTTCTGACTGAATTTTTTGATGCGTAGCAAAAGCACCAAAAAAGGTCCCTCCCCCTCACACATAACAGTGAGAGAGATCAGTAAACTGTCATAAATTAAATAAAACGACTGCCAAGTGGAAAAAAATAGTGCCCAAAACATTTTTTCACCCAGTACCTCAGAAAATTAAACGATTTTACATGCCAGCAAAAAACGTTTAACATTAATAAATTGAGTGTTATTAAAAAGCCTGTTGCTAGTCCCTGCAAATTAGGCTAAAGTTTTATGCATACAGTATAATTCCAGTGAAGTGCCATTCCCCAGAATACTGAAGTGTAAAATATACATACATGACAGCCTGATACCAGTTGCTGCTACTGCATTTAAGGCTGAGTTTACATTATATCGGTATGGCAGAATTTTCTCATCAATTCCATTGTCAGAAAATAATAAGCTGCTACATATCTCTTTGCAGATTAATCTGCCCGCTGTCCCCTGATCTGAAGTTTACCTCTCCTCAGATGGCCGAGAAACAGCAATATGATCTTAACTACTCCGGCTAAAATCATAGAAAAACTCAAGTAGATTCTTCTTCAAATTCTACCAGAGAAGGAATAACACACTCCGGTGCTATTATAAAATAACAAACTTTTGATTGAAGGTATGAAACTAAGTATAATAACCACAGTCCTCTCACACATCCTATCTATTCGTTGGGTGCAAGAGAATGACTGGTAATGGCAGTTAGGGGAGGAGCTATATAGCAGCTCTGCTGGGTGAATCCTCTTGCACTTCCTGTTGGGGAATAGTTAATATCCCATAAGTAATGGATGATCCGTGGACTGGATACACTTAACAAGAGAAATGGAGAAATCTTACTCCATTTTCACCTCGCCACAAAAAGCAGCCGTAAGAAGCCTTACGCTGACTATTGGAGCCCCCTAAACTAGCTAGAAAATAAACCTAACACCTAACGCATGCGCAATGTCTATCTACCTGTCAACTGCGATCCCCCGCCGCAATCCCTAATAAAGTTATTAACCCCTAAACCGCCACTCCCGGACCCCGCCGCCATCTACATAAACTAACCCCATACTGTGAGCCCCTAAAACCGCCGCCATCTACCTTATCTATCGCCTAATGTGAACCCCTAAAACCGCCGCCATCTACCTTATCTATCCCCTAATGTGAACACCTTACACCGCTGCAATCTACCTTATCTATCCACTAATCTGACCCCTTACACCGCCGCCACCTATATAAAAATTATTAACCCCTAATCTAATCCCCCTACACCGCCGCCAGCTATATTAATATTATTAACCCCTAATCTAATCCCCCTAAAGTAATAAACTCTATTACCAGCCCTTAAAAGGGCATTTTGCAGGGCTTTGCCCCAAAGTAAACAGCTCTTTTGCCCTATAACCTGCCCTCCCTACACCGCCGCCACCTATATTAATAGTATTAACCCCTAATGTAAGCCCCTTACACCGCCGCCATCTCTATTAAAATTATTAACCCCTAATTTAATCTACCTACCCCGCTGCCAGCTATGTTATCTATATTAACCCTAAGTATATTATAGTTAATATAGTTATTACATTATATATATTAACTATATTAACCCTAATTATATTAGGGTTAATATAGTTACTATAGTATTTATATTAACTATATTAACTCTATCTAACCCTAACACCCCTAACTAAATTCTTAGTAAATTAATCTAATTCATATTATAAACTAAAATATTCCTATTTAAATCTAAATACTTACCTATAAAATAAACCCTAAGATAGCTACAATATAATTCATAATTACATTGTAGCTATGTTAGGGTTTATATTTATTTTACAGGTAAATTGTTAATTATTTTAACTAGGTATAATAGCTATTAAATAGTTATTAACTATTTAATATCTACCTAGTTAAAATAATTACCCAATTACCTGTAAAATAAATCCTAACCTAAGTTACAAATACACCTACACTATCAATAAATTAAATAAACTACAAATATCTATCTAAAAATACAATTAAATAAACTAAACTAAATTACAAAAACAAACAAACACTAAATTACAAAAAATAAAAAAAAGATTACAAGATTTTTAAGCTAATTACACCTATTCTAAGTCCCCTAATAAAATAATAAAGCCCCCCAAAATAAAAAAAATTCCCTGCCCTATTCTAAATTAAAAAAAGTTCAAAGCTCTTTACCTTACCAGCCCTTAAAAGGGCCTTTTGTGGGGTATGCCCCAAAGAATTCAGCTCTTTTGCATTTAAATAAATATACAATACCCTCCCCCAACATTACAACCCACCACCCACATACTCCTATTCTAAACCCACCCAAACCCCCCTTAAAAAAACCTAACACTACCCCCCTGAAGATCTCCCTACCTTGTCTTCACCACGCCGGGCCGAACTCCTCATCCGATCCGGGCGATGTCTTCCTCCAAGCGGCAAAGAAGAATTCTTCATCCCGGCGATGTCTTCCTCCAAGCGGCAAAGAAGAATTCTTCATCCTGGCGATGTCTTTCTCCAAGCGGCAGCAACGTCTTCTTCCTTCCGGGAGCATCTTCCATCAAGCGGCATCTTCAATCTTCTTTCTTCGCTCCGCCAACGCGGAGCATCCATCCCGGCCGACGACTGAACGACGAATGAGGTACCTTTAAATGACGTCATCCAAGATGGCGTCCGCCGAATTCCAATTGGCTGATAGGATTCTATCAGCCAATCGGAATTAAGGTAGAAAAATCTGATTGGCTGATTGAATCAGCCAATCAGATTCAAGTTCAATCCGATTGGCTGAATCGTATCAGCCAATCGGAATTCGACGGACGCCATCTTGGATGACGTCATTTAAAGGTACCTCATTCGTCGTTCAGTCGTCGGCCGGAAGAAAGAAGATTGAAGATGCCGCTTGATGGAAGATGCTGCTGGAAGGAAGAAGACGTTGCTGCCGCTTGGAGAAAGACATCGCCGGGATGAAGAATTCTTCTTTGCCGCTTGGAGGAAGACATTGCCGGGATGAAGAATTCTTCTTTGCCGCTTGGAGGAAGACATCGCCCGGATCGGATGAGGAGTTCGGCCCGGCGTGGTGAAGACAAGGTAGGGAGATCTTCAGGGGGGTAGTGTTAGGTTTTTTTAAGGGGGGTTTGGGTGGGTTTAGAATAGGGGTATGTGGGTGGTGGGTTGTAATGTTGGGGGGGGTATTGTATATTTATTTAAATGCAAAAGAGCTGAATTCTTTGGGGCATGCCCCACAAAAGGCCCTTTTAAGGGCTGGTAAGGTAAAGAGCTTTGAACTTTTTTTAATTTAGAATAGGGCAGGGAATTTTTTTTATTTTGGGGGGCTTTATTATTTTATTAGGGGGCTTAGAATAGGTGTAATTAGCTTAAAAATCTTGTAATCTTTTTTTTATTTTTTGTAATTTAGTGTTTTTTTTTTTTTTGTAATTTAGTTTAGTTTATTTAATTGTATTTTTAGATAGATATTTGTAGTTTATTTAATTTATTGATAGTGTAGGTGTATTTGTAACTTAGGTTAGGATTTATTTTACAGGTAATTGGGTAATTATTTTAACTAGGTAGATATTAAATAGTTAATAACTATTTAATAGCTATTATACCTAGTTAAAATAATTAACAATTTACCTGTAAAATAAATATAAACCCTAACATAGCTACAATGTAATTATGAATTATATTGTAGCTATCTTAGGGTTTATTTTATAGGTAAGTATTTAGATTTAAATAGGAATATTTTAGTTTATAATATGAATTAGATTCATTTACTAAGAATTTAGTTAGGGGTGTTAGGGTTAGATAGAGTTAATATTGTTAATATAAATACTATAGTAACTATATTAACCCTAATATAATTAGGGTTAATATAGTTAATATATATAATATAATAATTATATTAACTATATTAACCCTAATATAATTTGGGTTAATATAGTTAATATAGCTGGCGGCGGTGTAGGGGGATTAGATTAGGGGTTAATGTATTTAATATAGCTGGCGGCGGTGTAGGGGGATTAGATTAGGGGTTAATACATTTATTATAGCTGGCGGCGGTGTAGGGGGATTTAGATTAGATGCAAAAGAGCTGTTTACTTTGTGACAAAGCCCCGCCAAAAGTCCTTTTAAGGGCTGGTAAAAGAGCAGTTTTCTTTGGGGCATGCCCCGCAAAAAGCCCTTTTAAGGGCTGGAAAAAGAGCAGTTTACTTTGGGGTAATGCCACGCAAAAAGCCCTTTTCAGGGCTATTTGTAGGGTTAGACTTAGGTTTAGTGGTAGGGATAGTTTAGTATTTTAGGGGTTAAATAATTTAATATAGATGGCGGCGGGGTAGGGGGATTAAATTAGGGGTTAATAATTTTAAAATAGATGGCGGCGGTGTTAGGGGCTCACTTTAGGGGGTTATAGATTTAATATAGCTGGCGGCGGGGTACGGGAGCGGCGGTTTAGGGGTTAATAGCTTTATTAGGTTGCGGCGGGCTACGGGAGCGGCGGTTTAGGGGTTAATAACTTTATTAGGTTGCGGCGGGCTACGGGAGCGGCGGTTTAGGGGTTAATAACTTTTTTTGTTGTTAGGCTAGTGAGGGGGGATAGCGGATAGAGGGTTAGACGTGTCGGGCTATGTTTAGGAGGCGTGTTAGACAGTACGGGTGATTTAGACTTTAGTCAGGTTTTGTAGGCGCCGGCAGTTTCTAACGTGGCGCAAGTCACTGGCGACTCCAAAAATCTGTACTTACGCAGATTTCTGGACATCACTACTTTGTCAGACTTGCGCCACTTTAGCAACTGACGGCGCCGCATATTGGATAGCTTGAGTTGCGAGCTGAAACTGCGGGCGACGTGGGTTCGCTCGCTTGCGCCGCAAACTACGCCATTTATCGGATCGCGCCCGAGCAATCATTAGAAGTCAACCATGGACAAATTAACAATAGTAAAATTAACAAAACAAAATAGTAAATTAATTAGTGAGAAACAACATACAATTTTAAACAACTTCTATTATCTAATTTATTTTGTTATGTTTGTATCCTCTGTTGAAAAGCATACCTAGGTAAGCTCAAGAGCAGCGATACACTACTGGGAGCTAGCTGTTGACTGGCTGCTGCACATATATGCCTCTTGTCACTGGCTCACCTGATTAGTTCAGCTAGCTCCCAGTAGTGCATTGCTGCTCTTTTAACAAAGGATAGCAAGAGAATGAAGCAAATGTCATCATAGAAGTAAAATGGAAAGTTGTTTAAAACTAACTGCTCTGAATCATGAAAGAACAAACTATGCTTAAAGGACCAGTAAACAGTAGATTTGCATAATCAACAAATGCAAGATAACAAGACAATACAATAGCATTTACTCTGAATTTCAAAATAGAAGTAGATTTTTTCTAGTTATGTATATTTCCACTCCCCCTGTACCATGTGATAGCAATCAGCCAATCACAAATGCATATATGTATAGTCTGTGAATTCTTGCACATGCTCAGTAGGAGCTGGTGACTCAAAGTGTAAATATAAAAGAATGTGCACTTTTTTTTTTTTAATGGAAGTAAATTGGAAAGTTGTTTAAAATTACATGCTGTATCTGAATCATGAAAATGTAATTTGACCTGAGTGTCCCTTTAAGCTCTTATGGTGTCTTATCAGTTTCACAAGCATGTAGAGAGCATTGTTCTATGATATACAGTACACATTCAAATAAAATAACATTCAAATCAAGCGAACCACAGATAATCCATCAGTAGAAGGCAATCAATGCTATGATGAATGAAAAACATGCTTAAAAATGGCATACATGGGGGGTAAACTGTATCTAATACAATGGCCTAGATTAAAGGGACATTATACACTCACTTTTTCTTTGCATAAATGTTTTGTAGATGATCTATTTATAAAGCCCATAAAGTTTGTTTTTTAAAAAAATTAATAATTTTGCTTATTTTTAAAGAACATTGCTCTGATTTTCAGACTCCTAACCAAGCCCCAAAGTTTTATTTGAATACCGTCAGCTACCTTCTCCAGCTTGCTGCTGTTTGAGTAAAGGGTCTTTTCATATGCAAAAGAAGGGGGAGGGGGGGAGTGTCTTATTTCCCACTTGCAGTGGGCTTTCCAACTGCCTTTTCAACAGAGCTAAACTGAAAGTAAGTTTTTAAACAGTTTTATACTGGATTTTTATATCAGTATCTGTGCATCTTATTCTTTATAGTAGTGTCTATTACATGCAGTTATATGAAAATGAGTGTATACTGTCCCTTTAACCAAGAATTCAAAGGACTCTTTTGCTCGAAGGAAAGGCGACACCTGAACCTATATATTGTCCAGGAAGGTACCCTCGCAGTATCCCAAGACTTAAAGTCTTTTTAGGTTGGTGAAACTCAGAAACCTGAGAAAAACCTGAATCATGGGAACAAGAAATACAGATCCTTCAGGTCTATGTTTGCTAGGAACAGACCCTCTTGAACCAAAGTAGAATGGATACTACTTTGAAGGTCAGAACCTGAAAAATTTGAGGTAAATACCTAGATCCCATTCCGAAACTGGCACTAGAACCATCACTCCCAGAGAGGAAGGCCCTGAACCCAGTTCAAGGAATACCTCTCAACATACCTGGATTGCAGATACCCTAAAAGGAAAAATCAGCCCCTGGGAGGAAATCTTAGAATTGTGTGTGCAAGAGTGGTAGTGTGTCTGGGGTGTGTGTGCAAGGGTGGGAGGGTGTCTGTGGTGTGTGTGCAAGGGTGGTATAGTATCTGGGGGGGTTGTGTAAGAGTGTGCAAGAGTGTCAGGGGTGTGTGTGTGCATGGGTGGGAGGGTGCCAGGGTGTGTGTGCAAAGGAGTGAGAGTGCCTGGTGTGTGTGTGCAAGAGTGGCGGGTGTCTGGGGTGTGTGTGCATAAGTGGGTAGTTGTATGGGGTATGTGTGAGTGTGTAAAAGGGAGTGAGAGTGCCTAGGATATGTGTGTAAGAGTGGATGGTGTCTGGGGTGTGCGTGCATAAGTGGGAGGGTGTATGGGCTGTGTGTGTGCAATGGAGTGAGAGTGCCTGGAATGTGTGTGCAATAGTGGGTGGGTGCCTAGGGTGTGTGCGCAAGTGTGGGACGGTCTCTGGGGTGTGTATGGAAGGGTAGGAGGGTGTCTGGGGAGTGCACATTAGGGATGGAGAGAACATCCACAATTGAGTGTGTGTGCAAGGGTGGGAGGGTGCCTGGGGTGTGTGCGCAAGGAAGGGAGTGTCTCTGAGTTGTGTATGGAAGGGTAGGAGGGTGTCTGTGGAGTGTGCATTATGGATGGAAATAGCATCTGCGACTGTGTGTGCAAGGGTGGGAAAGAGTCCAATAGCATGTGCATAAGGGTGAGAGAGTGTCTATGTGTGTGTCCATAACAGTCGTAGAATGCTAGATGTATGGCAATGTGTTTATGAGCACTGGTATCCTGTTTCAGCACCAAGTGCTGCAGGGGGCACCTGCAAGCACCAGTTTTCCAGCTTCAATACCCCAGTTCTGCAGGAAGTATCTGTCAAGTACCAGTATCCAGCTACTCACCCAAGTCCTGCAGAGGGTGTCTGCCCAGTTTCTATATCCTGTTCCAGTCTTGGCCTCAAGTGGGCACTCCAATCTCGGCCTCAAGTGGGCACTCCTGTCTCGGCCTCAAGAGGGCACTTCTGTCGACCTCAATTGGGCACTCAAATCTCAGCTTCAAAAGGGCATTCCAGTCTTCTGCCTCACATGGGCATTTCAGTCTTCGGCCTCAAGTGGGCACTCCTGTCCTCAGCTCCCTAAAGTGGGCACTCCAGTTGCTAACCCCTAAAGTGGGCACTACAGTTCCTGGACCTAGAGGGGGCACTTCTTCTGATTCCAGTTCCTTTGTGGACGTTACTGTTGTCCAATATTGCTTCCAGTATCCGAGTCTCCAGTTCCTGTACAATAAAACTTGCCTTGTCTGCCTGTTCACTCAATCCTGCCTAAAAGGGGCAGAAGATGGTCTTAAGTCTGACACCATCTCACATGAGCTCCAAACCCCTGAACCAGCTCTCATGAACATGACAATATTATAGGAACATATTACGTTGAGGCTATACCAAAGACCTTTAATATTGTGGCTTAAAAATTTTAACAAGTCAATCCCTTAGAGGACAGAAAGGCATTACAGCAGTATCCTCTTGAAAACTGATTCACAGTCTTTCATATTGCATATCTTGGCTTTTTTCAGGGTACCACATTTTTAAACCTATTTTTTTACACTTATACACCAGTATAATAAGATCACTGCACCAGTTATATCAAAGTGTATCACATTATGCTAAATGTTATTACAGGGCCAGTTTTTTACAGTAAATAATACACAGAGAACAGAACATGTCAACATACAGAACAAATGCACACAATGGGGCATATTTATCAAGCTCCGTATGGAGCTTGAGGCCCCTTGTTTCTGGCGAGCCTTCAGCCTTCTAAAGACCGCTGCTCCATAACTTGCCCACCTGCTCTGAGGCGGCGGACAGAAATCAACCCAATTGAATACGATTGGGTTGATTGACACCCCCTGCTAGTGGCCGATTGCACCAGCAGTTCACAAGAACTGCTGGTGCAATGATAAATGCTGACAGCGATGTGCATCGGACATGATACACAAATTCGTATCATGTCCGTTCACACATTGATAAATATACCCCAATAAGTGACCAATAATAGAGCACTTGTTGCTGAGGAAAGTAGCCAATAGGAACTTCTATAGTGACCATAAACTGACCACGCAGCTCCTAAACCTCCTCATTCTTCTTGCTGCTCTATGCAGATAAGTTGGAAAAATGTTATTCACTATGTTTTACAAATTTGATCTAATTTATACTCATTTTTTCTGGTCTTATATTTTCATTTTTTTCTTCTCTATCCACTTTATCAATTTCCATATATATTTTTCTTACATACTGTATCTATTTTTCTATACCTTCATTCAATTAAATCTTTTTCCTCCACCTTTCCTTACTGCTTCTCTCTCCTTCCAGACTTCAACTTTTTTACCAACGTTTTTCTAAAAGTTTATTTGCACTTTCTTATTTTTCTTTCCTACCAGTGGTTAGAGAAAAGGAAGCATATCTCTGCTTCTCTATCGCCCTCCTCCTCTTGCCTGCCAAATAAATGTAACAAACAACCTGTTTGCTTCCAGTCCTCAAGTACTTCTAAATCGAACACAGAGGACAAAAAAATGTTCTTTCCCATGAGGTTTCCGATTCTTCTACCTCTGATGAGTTTATCAAGTGCAAACATAGCAAGAAATCACCATCTCCTTCCTCCAAATATGCTTTACGACTCTGCTGCCAACCCTAAATTCTGTACCAAAAAATAACCTGGTTTCCTTCTCAGGTTAAAGCAGAGTACATAGATTATTATTAATATAACAGCTTCCCCAAAAAGATTGAGCTAATTTAAGAGCAGAATGTTCCCAACCTCCACTCCCAAACAACTCCACTGTCACTCCAGAAATAGATCACATTATTAAATTTGTAAGTTCCCCTTGTACAAAACTGAGGAGAGGCTCAAACAGATATCTCAAATGATGTCAGGATAAACATTTGGACACCTCAGGTCCCATAACAAAAATATTTGAACTAGCCAAAAAAGCCATTAAAAACAAAACCCTACTAGACACTATCTAATTAAGGAATGGACTAAACGTTCTATTTGTTTCCTCTGCAACACTAACACTGCTTTGGACACAGAAAAAAGACACTAAATTCTCAGGAATTTAGTTGCTGATTATGCTTCTACCGAGTTGGGATCACATGCCAACTGCCTTTTATTTGGGGAAAATGACATTCAAAGACTACATAAATATGTTAACACTTGTTTCCTTCTCAAAAACTAAATCTTCAGTACAAAAATCCTTTTATCCTTCATTCTGCTGTTTTGGGAGGGCCGGGAAAGGAAGGTGATGTTTCTCCGGCTACTCAAACTACTCAAATTGTTCCCAATCTCAACACTACCAAGCCCAACCATATTAGTAACAGCTTTCAACCTCAGTTTTCTTCCCATAAAGGGGAGAACCCTGGACTCCGAAAGGTTCCAGAAGCAGAGGTCGTGGGAAAACCTCTGCATGTAAATCCAATTTCCCCCCTATCTTTTCCCATATAATAGGAGGTAGACTTCAATTCTTTTATCACTAGACTCAGATTACAGCAGATCCTTGGATCCTTCAACCTGTCACAGGGGTCTTGATAGATTTCACCTCTCACCCTCAGAATTGTCTTCCTCATCCAATAAACTTCTCCCACTTAGAAAGACATCATATAGACTTAGAGATTTCTATCCTTCTCTCCAAACAAGCCATTGAGCCTATTGTTACTTCTGAAAACATGTTTCTCAGAAATATTTTTCTAGTGAAAAAGAAAAATGGATTCTTTCAACTTGTCCTAAATCTAAGAAACTTAAACAACTTTGTTAATTATCGTCATTGCCTTCAAGACCAAGACCTTCCCAAAGACAAAATAAAGAACATCAAGAAGGAAATCTCCATCATCCTCAAAGACCTTCTTTTACCATCAGACTTCTGGCTCGGATATTTGGGTTAATTTCATCCTCTATCCAAGCCATTTTCCCTGCTTCTATCCATTACAGAGCCATTCAAAGATTACAAATTTCTCACCTTCAAAAAGGTTCTTCTTTTTCTCACCCTATTTCTCTCTCCTCAGAAGCCAAAATGGAACTCTTTTGGTGTCTCTCTCATATAGCGGCCTGGAACAGGAGAGTTTTCTTGGCTCCTTTCCAGATCTTATTACAAAGTCAGACACCAGCAACCTCGGTTGGGTGCAGGTTGTGGTTCCATCATAACCAGAGGCAAATGGTCAGCATTAGAGATACATCTTTACATAAATTGCAAGGAATTTTTTGCATGTTCCCTAGCAGTGAAAAGTTTTGTAAAACCCAATACTCCCATGTCCATTCTTTTACTTATGGACAATGTTTCAGCAGTCAGATACCTTAACTGTCTAAAAACTGGCACAAAATCCAAACTATTATCCAACATTACAAAGTATTTAATTCACGATTTTCCGGACAACAATATACCTATTTCTGCAGAATAAATTCCAGGACTTTCCAATATCCTAGCAGAATGGGGGTCTTGTTTTCTTCTAGATTCCAGCGGTAGGAAAATCAAAAGATCCTTTTTCTTAAACTCTACTCTTTCAAAGATCCTTTTTCTGTGCATTGTTTCACATCCAGATACAACCATCAAACAAAACATTTTTACAATTGGAGCTTTGATGCAGAAGCTTTAGCAACCAATGAGTTTCTTCAGAAATGGCCGTCTCAGGGTGCTTCCACTTCCCTCCCTTTTTTTATAATTCCACTAATAATTTTTTATGTCTGCAGGAATCAAATCTCTCTCCTCCTCATAACCACAATTTGGCCAATCCAGTCCTGGTACCCTTCTCTGCTAGAAATGTAATTTCTCCTTTTAATTCTCCTTCCTACTCACCCAGACATCCTGACAGACACACCTTCCATCCCCTAAAAGACCAATGTGCTCTTTCCCTCACTGCCTGGATGATATTCGGGGTCTTGGTCGTCCTCTGGCCTTTTGCAGTCAGCTTCTTCACTCATTCAAGAAGCTTGGCCCACAGGCACAAAGAAATGTTACTCTTATGCCTGGAACCGTTGGTCCAGGTGGTCAATCAACGGAACTTGGATCCCTTTTCAGCCCATTTAAATTAAATTATCAACTATCAGTCTACCTTTTTTATTCTGGCTTTACTTACAGGTCTATTAATATGGCATGCTAAGCCATTTTGGCAGATCATGAGTTGCTGAATAATTCTTCTGTAGGAAGTCACCCCTATATTTGCAGGTTATTGAAAGGTATTAGAATTAAAAATCCCCCTAAAGTAAAATATACCTAATTTTAGGATGTAGACATTGTACTCTTATTTTTAAACAACTGGCCTCCTAATTGCTCTATTTTCCTTAAAGGGACAGTCTATTCCAAAATGTTTATTGTTTAAAAAGATAGATAATGCCTTTACTGCCCATTCCCCAGCTTTGCACAACCAACATTGTTATATTAATGTCTGCCTGTTTGTAAGCCACTACAGACTGTCTCTTATCTCAGTGCATTTTTATAGTTTTTTTTTTTACTGCAAGACACTTCTAGTTCATATGTGCCATAAAGATACATTTGTGCTCACTCCCATGGAGTTAATCGTGAGTCAGCACTAATTGGCTAAAATGCTGTAAATAGCACTGAGAGGGGCAGTGTGCAGAGGCTTAGATACAAGGTAATCACAGAGGTAAAAAGTGTATTACTTTAACAGTGTTGGTTATGCAAAACTGGGAAATGGGTAATAAAGGGATTATCCATCTTTTTAAACAATAAAATTTTTGGAGTAGACTCCTTTAAACAACTGTCTAATAAATTCGCCATGCTTCTCTGTCTCCTTTCTTTCCAATGTGTTTCTGATGTTAAAGCTATAGACTTTGACTCCAAAATGATTACCCCATTCTGGGATACTTTTTCTTTATCTCTATCCTTATTTTCTTCTTCAACCAAAACTTTGTGTCGTACAATGTCTCAAAGAGTACGAAACTAGAACTCATCTTTTCAGAAATTCCCTCTCCACAACTTTAATTTTCTATGTTCCACCTTGCAAACCTGTCTCTTCCTCCACTATTGCTAGATGTGTAAAAATGGATCTTGTTTGAGACTGGAATCCCTAATAATTTTTCAGCTCACTGTTTGAAGAGCTTCTTCTTCTAAAGCTTTTTTGAACTCCGCTCCCCTTCAAGATATTTTGAAAGCTGCGGATTGGTCCAGTGATTCTACTTTCCACACTTTTTATTTTAAAGGGACAGTCAACACCAGAATTTTTCTTGTTTAAAAAGAAAGATAATCCCTTTATTACTCATTCCCCAGTTTTGCATAACCAACACTGTGATAGAAATACACTTTTTACCTCTGTGATTACCTTGTATCTAAGCCTCTGCAAACTGCCCCCTTATTTCAGTTATTTTGACAGACATCCATTTTAGCCAATCAGTGCTCACTCCTGGGTAACTTTACGTGCATGAGCTCAATGTTATCTATATGAAACTCATGAACTAATGCCCTCTAGTGGTCAAAATGCATTCAGATCAGAGGTAGTCTTCAAGGTCTAAGAAATTAGCATATGAACCTCCTAGTTTTAGCTTTCAACTAAGAATACCAAGAGAACAAAGCAAAATTGGTGATAAAAGTAAATTGGAAAGTTGTTTAAAAGTTGGACTTGACTGTCCCTTTAAACCAATTTCCCGAGTAGCTTCTTTCCTTTTACTGTGATTCATTTGGCTTTAAACTAGAAAAATACATGTCTCTGGTCCTGTAATGAAATTCAAATTATCATACCTTAGCGCATGTATAATCTAGATTTTATTAAGGTCACAGAGACGGTTATCTTCCCACATCTACCCTCCCTCTATATTTATGCCATTAACATTATTTTTATTTTTCAGCATCCAACCAGAAGACGTTCTTCAGAGCCATCACTCTACGTTGATCTTCGTTCACCAATCCATGTTTGTAAGATTCTTGAATCTCTGCATTGATAGCTTGCTCAAGTATGCTTACATACCTCCCTTACTCACCGAAGGACCATATAGAGTGCTACTTAACAGAACAGGGTACCAAGGCAAGCAGCTGATAATTAATTGTATTTAAAGAGAGATTAAACACTTCATAAGCATAGTGCTGAGGTTATTCCCTGTCTCCCTATTGTCATGGGTGCTGAAATCTAGTTTTCACTGTATTCCAATGAAGCCTTAGTTCCAAAATGGTGACAACCATAATTAGAGAGAGGTGCATGAAATTTATTTTGTGTTTAATTTGCCTTTAAGATGCAGCAGGAAGACCCTTTAAGATAGGCTGGTCTTTCTCTTTCATCCCCACTGAGATGTGTTTCATCCCCACTGAGATTTCTGCTGCTGTCTCTTTTTTGCATAGCTTTTCTACAGCCAAAGTTGAAGAACGAAAATTTTCAGTATAGGTGGCAGTTTTTACCCACCAAAGCAGAAATTCTAATGACAAAATAAAGGCAAATAGGTCATTGGGAATACATTAAATGAGATAATTTTACAGTACCCTTAACGGAGCATGAGCATGTGCATGTTCAATTCTTCTGATTTATAAATAGTACCTATGTTGGCAGCCTTTATCTCTAGGTTACAAAAAAAAACTAAATTTATGCTTACCTGATAAATTTATTTCTTCAAGATATGGTGAGTCCACGGGTTCATCTTAATTACTGTTGGGAATAACACTCCTCGCCAGCAGGAGGAGGCAAAGAGCACCACAGTAAAACTGTCAAGTATCACTTCCCTACCCATAAACCCCAGTCATTCGACCGCAAGTAAATTGAGAAAGGAAAGCAACACAAGGTGCGGAGGTTTAGTCAAAAACTCTTGAAAAAAGACAAAAAAGGGGTGGGTCTGTGAACTCACCATATCTTGAAGAAATAAATTTATCAGGTAAGCATAAATTTTGTTTTCTTCCAAAGATATGGTGAGTCCACGGGTTCATCTTAATTACTGTTGGGAACCGATACCCAAGCTAGAGGACACAGATGAATAGGGAGGGATAAGAACAAGCATGTCTAAACGGAAGGCACCACCGCTTGAAAAACCTTTCTCCCAAAAGTTGCCTCAGCCGAGGCAAAAGTATCAAATCTGTAAAATTTGGAAAAAGTATGTAAAGAAGACCAAGTTGCAGCCTTGCAAATTTGCTCCATAGAAGCTTCATTTTTGAAAGCCCAAGTAGAGACTACAGCCCTGGTGGAATGAGCCGTAATCCTCTCTGGAGGTTGCTTCCCAGCAGACTCATACGCCCAGGGCTGGCGCTCCCACTAGGCAAGCTAAGCAGCCACCTAGGGCGCACTGCCACCTAGGGCGCAGGCTGCAGCCGACCCCGACACTGTGTACAGAATTTTTTTTATATTTAAGCTTTGCTTAGTTAGCGCGATCGTGTGTGCCACTCCTGAGTCTCCTCCTCCTTGAATTTATCATTATCTTGTATTGCGCGGTCAGGCAGTGACGTCAGCACCCTCAACGTCACCATCACGCTTTGCCGCTCACTGGAGCAGTGCAGAAGTCTTCTCACATGCGGCGGCAGGAGGACAGAGTGTCTCTCAGTCACACACCCCCTAAACTCAGAAGTAGAGCCTAGAGCCGATCAGTGTGGACCAGCAGACAGAGGTGAGACTCAGTCCATAACTGAACCGGCAGGCTCCGAGTCCTGCAATAAAATGTGCTGCTCAGCTGTTTTGTTAAGGTGCCCGTTATTAACCATTATTTAAAAAAAAAAAGCAGCTGTGACTCTTTCTTTCTCGCTAATATCAGGGGTAATTAAAAAATGAAGAAGCTGAAGGGACTTTCTATTTATATTAATGGCATCATGGCTGCATTATATGAGCTGAGAAATTAATTTTTATTTATATTATTAAAAGTTGTTTATAGTACCCAGGGGCAAGTTTTTACTTTCTTTTACTTTCACAAAATGCACATATTAATTTATTTGAAGTATAAATGTATGCAGGCTGCATACATTTATACTTTAAATAAATTAAGTCAATTAATATGTGTATTTTGTGCAAGTAAAATAAAGTAACAAATACAACAGTTTGCACTGGGGTACTCTAAACTTAAAGGGATACTTAACCCACATTTTTTTTCTTTTGTGATTCAGATAGAGCAAGCAATTTTAAGCAACTTTCTAATTTACTCCTATTATAATTTTTTCTTTGTTCTCCTGCTATCTTTATTTGAAAAAGCAAGAATGTAAGCTTAAGAGCCGTCCAATTTTTGGTTCAGAACCTGGGTAGCACTTGCTGATTGGTGGCTAAATGTAGCAAACCTATCAGCAAGCTCTACCCAGGTGCTGAGCCAAAAATGGGCTGGTTCCTAACCTTACATTCTTGCATTTTCAAATAAAGATAGCAAGAGAATGAAGAAAAATTGACAATAGGAGTAAATTAGAAAGCTGCTTAAAATGGCATGCACTAGCTGAATCATGAAAGAAAAAAATTGGGTTTTGTACCCCAACTTTTAATAATATAAATAAATATATACATAAAGTAAAAGTAATACAGTTAATTTATATTTGGCCAATTTATAGTTTGCCTTTAATAGTAGTGCTTTTGGCATCTTATGGCACTTATTCTTGAAAGTTAAAAGAAATGTACCATTTTTTTTTAATTTTGTTGCTTTAATTTTTTTTTTTTTTGGTGGGGGTGGGGGGGGCGCAATTAGCTGGTCTTGCCTAGGGTGCAAAATAGTCTAGCACCGGCCCTGCATACGCCAGGCGAATCACACTTGCAACCAAAAAGCAAGAGTAGAAGCAGTAGCTTTTTGACCTCTAAGTTTCCCAGAAAAACAAAGAAAGAGAGCAGAAGACTTGCAAAAGTCGCATCCAAATAGAACTTAAGAGCATGAAACATGTCCAGATTGTGCAACAAACGTTCTTTATCCGAAGAGGGTCTCGGACACAGAGATCCACAATCTCCTGATTAATATTCTTTGTAGACACAACATTGGGAAGAAACCCCAACTTAGTGCAAAGAACCGCCTTATCCGCATGAAAAATAAGATAAGGGGAATCAAACTGCAAGGCGGAAAGCTCAGATACTTTATTTCTGCGCAGAAGAAATAGCCAAAAGAAATAAAACCTTCCAGGATAACAACTTAATGTCCACAGAATGCATTGGTTGAAACGGATGCCGCTGCAAAACATTAAGAACAAGATTAAGACTCCAAGGAGGAGCAACAGGTTTAAAAACAGGCATGATTCTGACCAAGGCCTGACAAAAAGATTGAACACCTGGCACATCTGCCAAACGTTTATGTAACAAAACAGATAAGGCCGAGATTTGACCCTTCAAAGTGCTAACAGATAACCCTTTCTCCAGACCCTCCTGGAGGAAAGACATAATTCTTGGAATCCTAACCCTACTCCAAGAGTAGCTCTTGGCTTCACACCAATAAAGATATTTCCTCCATATCTTATGGTAAATCTTCTGAGTAACAGGCTTACGAGCCTGAATCATAGTCTCAATGACTGAGTCGGAGAAACCGTGCTTAGACAGAATCAAGCATTCAATCTCCAAGCAATCAGCTTCAGAGAAACGAGATTTGGATGAAAAAATGGCCCCTGAAGTAGAAGGTCCTTCCTCAGGAGTAACCTCCACGGGGGTAGATACGACATCTCCACTAAGTCCACATACCAGATCCTTCGAGGCTAAGCCGGGGTAATTAGGATCACTAATGCTCTTTCCTGTTTTATACGAGCAATCACCCCTGGAAGTAGAGCAAATAGAGGAAGCAGATAGGCCTTTCTGAAGTTCCAAGGAACTGCTAACACATCTATTAGAAAGGCCTGAGGGTCCCTCGACCTGGAACCGTACTTCTAAAGTTTGGCATTTTGACGAGACGCCATCAGATCCACCTCCGGAATCCCCCATTTGGAGGTTAGCCTGGAGAACACTTCCGGATGAAGTTCCCACGCCCCGGGATGGAAAGTCTGTCTGCTTAGGAAATCCGTTTCCCAATTGTCCATGCCCGGAATGTGAATGGCAGAAAGACAACAGCAGTGATCTTCTGCCCACTGAATGGTGGTTGATGTAAGCCACTGAGGTTATTTTGTCTGATTGGAGTCTGATGAACTGGGCCAAAGCCAATTGAGGCCAAGCCATCAGCGCGTTGTAAATTGCCCACAATTCCAGGATGTTGATCGGCAGTTCGGACTCCTCCCAAGACCATAGAACCTGTGCCCTTAAGGATCCCCTTAAAGGCATCTGTGGTCACGATCACCCATGAAGGTCTCTGAAAGCAAGTGCCCTTAGACAGGTGCTCCAGAGAGAGCCACCACAGAAGGGAATCACTCTTATTCTGATCTAGAACTATCTTTGGGGATAGATCCACATAATCGCCATTCCATTGACTGGGCATGCACAACTGCAGGTCTCTCAGATGAAATCGAGCAAATGGGACAATGTCCATGGAAGCCACCATCAGACCGATTACTTCCATACATTGCGCAACTGAAGGACATACCGTCATTTGCAGAGATCGGCAAGAGGATAGAATCTTTGCTATTCTGACTTTCGTCAGAAAAATCTTCATCAGCACAAAGTCTATGATAGTCCCTCGAAAACTACCCTTGTCGCCAGAACCAGGGAACTCTTTTCCAAGTTTACTTTCCACCCATGAGATCGGAAAAAGGACAGTAACAGTGAGATGCTGCTTGAGGAAAATATGGCACCTGGACCAGAATGTCGTCCAGATAGGGAGCTATTGCAATCCCCCTGGACCGAACCACCACCAAGAGAGCTCCTAGTACCTTTGAGAATATCCTGGGGGCCGTGGCAAGGCCAAAAGGTAGGTCCACGAACTGGAAGTGTTGGTCTAGAAAGGAAAACCTCAGGAATTTGTGACGAGCCTTGTGAATGGGAACATGCAAGTATGCATCCTTTAGATCTATGGTCGTCATGAACTGACCCTCTTGAATCAATGGAAGAATCGTACGAATGGTTTCCATCTTGAAGGATGGAACCCTGAGGAATTTGTTTAGACATTTCAAGTCTAGAATGGGCCAGAAAGACCCCTCTTTTTTGGGAACCACAAACAGGTTTGAGTAAATCCCCAGACCCTGTTCCTGCTTTGGAACAGGGACAATCACTCCCAGAGACAAGAGATCTAGAACGCATTTTAAGAATGCCTCTCTTTTTATCCGGTCTGCAGATAATCTGGAAAGGTAAAGCCTGCCCCTGGGAGAGCAATTTTTGAACTCCAACCTATAGCCCTGTGAAACAATTTCCACAGCCCAAGGGTCTGGAACGTCTCTTATCCAGACCTGAGAAAACTGAGACAGTCTGCCCCCTACTTGATCCAAGCCTGGATCGGGGGCCACCCCTTCATGCAGACTTAGAGTCGGTCGCAGGCTTTTTAGACTGCTTTCCCTTGCTCCAAGACTGATTTGGTTTCCAGGAAGGATTGCTATTGTCCTGTTTGGACGAAGACGAGGACGGCTTTCCTCTAAAATTCCGAAAGGAACGAAAATTACTCTGACGTCCCTTTGGTCTGTTATTCTTATCTTGAGGCAGAAAGGACAATTTCCGCCTGTAATGTCAGAAATTATTTCTGCCAAACCCAGTCCAAATAAGGTCTTTCCCTTGTAAGGAAGTGCCATCAGCTTGACCTTAGACGAAACATCGGCTGACGAAGACTTTAACCATAAAGCCCTTCTAGCTAAAGCCTGACAAAAAGCTTGAACGTCCGGAACTTCTGACAGACGTTTGTGTAAAAGAATGGACAGAGCTGAAATCTGTCCCTTTAAGGAACTAGCGGATAAACCCTTTTCTAAACCTTCTTGTAGAAAAGACAATATCCTCGGAATCCTAACCTTACTCCATGAGTAACTCTTGGATTCGCACCAATATAAGTATTTGCGCCATATCTTATGGTAAATCTTTCTGGTAACAGGCTTCCTAGCCTGTATTAAGGTATCAATAACTGACTCAGAAAAACCACGTTTTGATAAAATCAAGCGTTCAATTTCCAAGCAGTCAGCTTCAGAGAAATTAGATTTTGATGTTTGAAGGGACCCTGGATCAGAAGGTCCTGTTTCAGAGGTAGAGACCAAGGTGGACAGGATGACATGTCCACTAGATCTGCATACCAAGTCCTGCGTGGCCATGCAGGCGCTATTAGAATCACTGATGCTCTCTCCTGTTTGATTCTGGCAATCAATCGAGGAAGCATCGGGAAGGGTGGAAACACATAAGCCATCCCGAAGGTCCAAGGTGCTGTCAAAGCATCTATCAGAACCGCTCCCGGATCCCTGAATCTGGACCCGTAACGAGGAAGCTTGGCATTCTGTCGAGACGCCATGAGATCTATCTCTGGTTTGCCCCAACGTCGAAGTATTTGGGCAAAGACCTCCGGATGAAGTTCCCACTCCCCCGGATGAAAAGTCTGACGACTTAAGAAATCCGCCTCCCAGTTCTCCACTCCCGGGATGTGGATTGCTGACAGGTGGCAAGAGTGAGACTCTGCCCAGCGAATTATCTTTGATACTTCCATCATTGCTAGGGAGCTTCTTGTCCCTCCCTGATGGTTGATGTAAGCTACAGTCGTGATGTTGTCCGACTGAAACCTGATGAACCCCCGAGTTGTTAACTGGGGCCAAGCTAGAAGGGGCAATTGAGAACTGCTCTCAATTCCCCAGAATGTGTAATGGTAGGAGACACTCCTCCTGATTCCATTGTCCCTGGAGCCTTCAGAGGAATTCCAGACAGCGCCTCCAACCTATAGTAGGCCTGGGCGTCTGGTTGTTGATCAATGGTGTTTGACCAGTCCCGCCCTGCTGGAAAGGCATCCCCCTGGGACAGATTGTGGGATCCGAGAAAGCCACATAGAAGAGAATTTCTGGTCTCTTGATCCCAGATTCAAGGTAGGGGGACTAAGTCTGAGTAATCCCATCTCCACTGACTTAGCATGCACAATTGCAGCGGTTCTGAGATGTAGGCGTGCAAAGGGTACTATGTCCATTGCCGCTACCATTAAGCCGATCACCTCCATGCATTGAGCTACTGACGGGTGTTGAATGGAATGAAGGACACGGCATGCATTTTGAAGCTTTGCTTAACCTGTCTTCTGTCAGGTAAATCTTCATTTCTACAGAATCTATAAGAGTCCCCAAGAAGGGAACTCTTGTGAGTGGAAAGAGAGAACTCTTCTTTTCGTTCACCTTCCATCCATGCGACCTTAGAAATGCCGAGGTACTAACTCTGTATGAGACTTGGCAGTTTGAAAGCTTGAAGCTTATATCAGAATGTCGTCTAGGTACGGGAGCTACCGAAATTCCTCGCGGTCCTTAGTACCGCCAGAAGAGCACCCAGAACCTTTTGTGAAGATTCTTGGAGCCGTAGCCAATCCGAATGGAAGAGCTACCAAACTGGTAATGCCTGTCTAGAAAGGCAAACCTTAGATACCGGTAATGATCTTTGTGAATCGGTATGTGAAGGTAAGCATCCTTTAAATCCACTGTGGTCATGTACTGACCCTTTTGGATCATGGGTAAAATTGTCCGAATAGTTTTCATTTTGAACGATGGAACTCTTAGGAATTTGTTTAGGATCTTTAAATTCAAGATTGGCCTGAAAGTTCCCTCTTTTTTGGGAACCACAAACAGATTTGAGTAAAACCCTTGTCCTTGTTCCGACCGCGGAACCGGATGGATCACTCCCATTAATAAAAGATCTTGTACGCAGCGTAGAAACGCCTCTTTCTTTATTTGGTTTGTTGACAACCTTGACAGATGAAATCTCCCTCTTGGGGGAGAGGATTTGAAGTCCAGAAGGTATCACTGAGATATGATCTCTAACGCCCAGGGATCCTGGACATCTCTTGCCCAAGCCTGGGCGAAGAGAGAAAGTCTGCCCCCCACTAGATCCGTTCCCGGATCGGGGGCCCTCGATTCATGCTGTCCTTAGGGGCAGCAGCAGGTTTCCTGGCCTGCTTGCCCTTGTTCCACCGGGACTGGTTAGGTCTTCCAGCCTTGTCTGTAGCGAGCAACAGCTCCCTTCCTGTTTTGGTGCAGAGGAGTTGATGCTGCTCTGCTTTGAAATTACGAAAGGAACGAAAATTAGACTGTCTAGCCTTAGGTTTGGCTCTGTCCTTGAGGCAGGGCATGGCCTTTACCTCCTGTAATGTCAGCGATAATTTCTTTTCAACCCGGGCCCCGAATAAGGTCTGCCCTTTGAAAGGAATATTAAGCATTTAGATTTAGAGAGTAACATCAGCTGGACCAGGATTTTAGCCACAGTGCTACTGCGCGCCTCCTGAATGGGCGAAACCGGAATTCTTAGCCGTTAGTTTAGTTAAATGTACTACGGCATCCGAAAATAAATGAGTTAGCTAACTAAGGGCTTTAAGCTTGTGTGTAATCTCATCTAATGGGGCTGATTCAAGTGTCTCTTCCAGAGACTCAAACCAAAATGCTGCTGCAGCCGTGACAGGCGCAATGCATGCAAGAGGTTGCAATATAAAACCTTGTTGAACAAACATTTTCTTAAGGTAACCCTCTAACTTTTTATCCATTGGATCTGAAAAGGCACAGCTATCCTCCACCGGGATAGTGGTACGCTTAGCTAAAGTAGAAACTGCTCCCTCCACCTTAGGGACCGTTTGCCATAAGTCCCGTGTGGTGGCGTCTATTGGAAACATCTTTCTAAATATTGGAGGGGGTGAGAACGGCACACCGGGTCTATCCCACTCCTTAGTAACAATTTCAGTAAGTCTCTTAGGTATAGGAAAAACGTCAGTACTCGACGGTACCGCAAAATATTTATCCAACCTACACAATTTCTCTGGTATTGCAACTGTGTTACAATCATTCAGAGCCGCTAACACCTCCCCTAGTAATACACGGAGGTTTTCCAGCTTAAATTTAAAATTTGAAATATCTGAATCCAGTCTGTTTGGATCAGAACCGTCACCCGCAGAATGAAGCTCCTCCGTCCTCATGTTCTGCAAATTGTGACGCAAGTGTCTGACATGGCCCTAATCTTATCAGCGCCACTCTGTTCTCACCCAGAGTGATCACGCTACTCTCTTAGTTCTGGTAATATAGCCAAAACTTCAGTCATACAGTAGCCATATCCTGTAATGTGATTTGTAATGGCCGCCCAGATGTACTCGGCGCTACAATATCACGCACCCCTCGAGCGGGAGAAGCAGGTACTGACACGTGAGGCGAGTTAGTCCGGCATAACCTCCTCCCCTCGTTGTTTGGTGAAATATGTTCAATTTGTACAGATTGACCTTTATTTAAAGTAGCATCAATACGTTATTACATAACTTTCTATTGGGCTCCACTTTGGCTTCTTAGGAATATAGCACAGAATATCTTCCTCTGAATCAGACATGTTTAACACACTAGCAAATAAACTAGCACTTGGAAATACTTTTCAAGTAATTTACTATAATATGAAAACGTACTGTGCCTATAAGAAGCACAGAAAAAGTTAATGACAGTTGAAAAATGATAAACTGAACAGTTATAGCATCAAATCTTTGAAAAAACACACTTTTAGCAAAGGATTGCTCCCATTAGCAAAGGATAACTAACCCTGATAGCAGAAAAAAAATACAGAAATAAACGTTTTTTATCACAGTCAACTACAATCTCACAGCTCTGCTGTGAGTGATTACCTCCGTCAAAACAAGTTTTGAAGACCCCTGAGTTCTGTAGAGATGAACCGGATCATGCAGGGAAGACAATAAACTTCTGACTAAATTTTTTGATGCATAGCAAAAGCGCCAAAAAAGGCCCCCCCCCCTCATACACAACAGTGAGAGAGATCAGTAAACTGTCATAAATTAAATAAAAACGACTGCCAAGTGGAAAAAATAGTGCCCAAAACATTTTTTCACCCAGTACCTCAGAAAATTAAACGATTTTACATGCCAGCAAAAAACGTTTAACATAAATAAATTAAGTGTTATTAAAAAGCCTGTTGCTAGTCCCTGCAAAATAGGCTAAAGTCTTATGCATACAGTATAATTCCAGTGAAGTGCCATTCCCCAGAATACTGAAGTGTAAAATATACATACATGACAGCCTGATACCAGTTGCTGCTACTGCATTTAAGGCTGAGTTTACATTATATCGGTATGGCAGAATTTTCTCATCAATTCCATTGTCAGAAAATAATAAGCTGCTACATACCTCTTGCAGATTAATCTGCCCGCTGTCCCCTGATCTGAAGTTTACCTCTCCTCAGATGGCCGAGAAACAGCAATATGATCTTAACTACGCCGGCTAAAATCATAGAAACAACTCAGGTAGATTCTTCTTCAAATTCTACCAGAGAAGGAATAACACACTCCGGTGCTATTATAAAATAACAAACTTTTGATTGAAGGTATAAAACTAAGTATAATCACCACAGTCCTCTCACACATCCTATCTATTCGTTGGGTGCAAGAGAATGACTGGAGGTGACGTAGAGGGGAGGAGCTATATAGCAGCTCTGCTGGGTGAATCCTCTTGCACTTCCTGTTGGGGAGGAGTTAATATCCCAGAAGTAATGATGACCCGTGGACTGACCACACTTAACAGGAGAAAAGAGCAATTATCCTCAATAGAAATAGTGGTTCTCTTAGCCAGGGTAGAAATGGCCCCTTCCACCTTGGGCACCGAAGACCAAGACTCCTTGATAGATGACTCCACCAGAAACATTTTCCGAAACACCGGGGACAGAGTAAAAGCCACTCCTTGCTTCTCCCATTCCTGAGTTATGATTTCCTTAGCTCTATCTGGTACAGGAAAAAACCTCCAAAGTAGGAAGGAACGTAAAAAAAACTATTAAGCTTACTAGACTTCTTAGGCGTGACCACTGTCTGGGTCTCTGAGTCATCTAAGATAGCTAAAACCTCCTATAACAGTAAACGAAGGTGTTCAAGCTTAAACATGAAGGAAACTCCTTCACCATCAGAAGAAGGCATTATACTGTCAGAATCTGAGATTTTACCCTCAGAATGAATGAGAGTCTTCCTCATCCTCAGATTTATGAGGAGCCTGAGACTCAGCACCAGGAACAGATACCTTATTGTCTGAATTCTTAATTTTCCTCTTGCGCTTCCCCTGAAACCTGGGAAACTCAGCTTAGGCTGCTGATACCGTCGAGGATACTTGTGCAGCAATCTCTGCCTTTAAAAACACTCCACTGGGAGTTAGCAAGGAACCGCAGGACACAGTCTTAGACGCCATAGAGGCTTGGGTCGAAATAGGAGATGGCCCTGGTAATACCTGGACAGCATCCTCCTGAGAGACATTAGGCTCCACATTAAAAAAAAAATCTTAACCCTGTAAAGTTTGTTTAACACAGGAGGAACTGATTACTACTACTAGGGCCGTTACCATTTGACAGAGATAAATAAAAAACTTTTTGTTTAATGGCTGCTTGAAAGTGTAAAATATAAGGGCAATTGTTTAACAATAAAATAGATTATGCCAGAAGATGAGCATTATCACTCCGACTAAAGTATACTGAGGCGCTGCCTTACCATCACCGCGTAACAGGATTACTCCACCGACCTCTCCTTCTAGCGCTACTTCAAAGATAACTGGCGAAGTTGAAGTGAAACAACCTCCGTAGAGAACAGAGCAAGGAGGAAGGCCGATCACGTGATCAAACGTAAGGGAGGTGCGAAAACTTCCCGCGGACTACAGAGAAGGAGGGGGGCATGGCCATTCTGAATATACATGCCGCAATGGCGATAATAAGGAAAGTAAGTCTAATTCCAAGAAAAAGCACCAAATTACCCAATACACAGCGCCCATATATAAAAATATAAATTATGCTTACCTGATAATTTCCTTTGCTTCTGATGGAAAGAGTCCACAGCTGCATTCATTACTTTTGGGAATTAAGAACCTGGCCACCAGGAGGAGGCAAAGAAACCCCAGCCAAATGCTTAAATACTCCTCCCACTCACCTCATCCGCCAGTCATTCTGCCGAGGAACAAGAAACAGTAGAAGGAATATCAGGGTGAAAGGTGCCAGAAGAAAAAATAAAGACGCCCCACAGAAAAGCCCACAGCTGCATTCATTACTTTTGAGAAAACAATACCCAAGCTATAAAATGAGGAAAAAGGAGAGGCGCTTGTGTGTACCAATATATCACAGGTTAATCAACCTATAGTTCCCAAATCAGGGTACTCATATTTTGGTGAAGCACTCAGACAGTGCTATTAGGCTCAGGCTGGGTATTTAGCAGCAACCCAGCTTACTGAGCTCCTCGAGACAGGAACAGGAACACTCGAGCAGAGACACTGGAACACTGAAGCTTGGTAACCCCAGGGGCTGGAAGTTGGAGATAATCCACAGCTGCTTTAGGTAAGCACATGATTTCTATTAGATGTGCCAGAACCCCTCATAAATAGTTTCTAAGGCCCATTCCACCAAATGTTAGTGTGTATGCATTGAGTCATAAAACTAGTCAACCTGTCAGCTCCAAAGATACAAAACAGTGCCTCAGTCACAGAAACTGATAAGGTCAATAAAGGGACATGGGTATAATGTATATATGTGTTTAAAACTGTTATGACATTAGATGAAGGGAAATATGACAACCCTGTCATACTTGGTATCAAATTGATTCTCCCAATGAAGAGCTTGCCTTCCTGTTTATATGAAAATAGATTTACCTAGCAGAAATTATAATGTGTTCTATAATTTCAGGCAAAGACTTAGGGGCCCATTTATTAAGCTCCGGGTGGAGCTTGAGGGCCTGTGTTTCTGGTGAGCCTGCAGGCTCGCCAGAAACACCAGTTATGAAGCAGCGGTCTTAAGACCGCTGTTCCATAACCTGTCCATCTGCTCTGAGCAGGCGGACAGACATCACCGCCATTCAACCCGATCGAGTACAATCAGGTTGATTGACACCCCTTGCTGGCGATGCAGGGGGTGGCATTGCAACAGCAGCTCACAAGCGCTGCTGGTGCAATGCTGAATATGGAGACAACAGAAGACAGAGTCCTCATATCGTCCAAGCTAAGAATACTGAAGTATTCCACTACAAAAGAGCCTGTAACGAACCCAGACGAAAACCCTGAGTCAAGAACACGCCGCCATCATCAAGATGACACAGAGAATACTTGCTGAGAAGTAAAAGAGGCCTGCAAAAGAACAGATTGCAAAAGACAGCTCCCAAACAGAGGGCACACTTTAGGCAATCCAGGCCGCCAGACCTACCCACAGGTCTTCCAAAGAAAAGGGAGGAAGCACATAACCTCCACGAGGCCCCCCAAGAGAGAGGTCATACCCATAACCCGAGGTGAAGAAATCCTAGATCCACAGCCTATAAGACAACGTCTCTCAGAACCCACTCCCAGCCGGGGCAGCCCCAGCAACGGCAGGTCTGAACAGGGGAACAGAAGAACCCCAAAACCAGCCCAAAGATGGGTGGTAGAATGGCCAAAGCCAAGACAACAGAGCGCGGGTACAACCCGACTCCTCAGACAGGCGACAGGATCGTAGACCCAAAGGATCTAGCAAAAAAAGGTCCAACCAGTCTCGACATGGAGCCAGCAAGACTCTATATGGAACGTAACACCCCAGAGACTATCCCTCTCTGCTAGGGAAACTCACAGTTCCCAACTACTAAAACCAGGAGAAGCCCTAGAAAGGACCACATCTCCATAAAAAGGAGAAAAAGATCACACCCAAGAAGGGGAAAGACTAAAACGCAGCACCTTCCACAAGGCACGAAGCCACAGGCTAAAGGAGAGATCAACCCCCAACGCAGAAGCCCTGTTGGAAGGAGTTCCTAAAAAACTAGCCTGCTAATGCGCAATCATTGTGCAATAGTAGCAGTGGAGACAATGCAAGTCCATTCACCTGCAAAGCAGCGAATATAATGGACACTACAGCAGGCTGACCAAGGGAACCACCTAAGGTGCAAAACAAGCTCAAAGAGCAATGGCACTCAGAAAACCTGACAAAACAAGCCTAATGAGCAACAGTACTCGGAAAACCTGGTCAAGACCAGTTCAAGGAATCCGAGTAAAAGGACATAGCCCAAGTTCCCAGTAAACAGGGGAACCCCGAATCAGCCCTGAAATCCAGTAATAACCCACAACGGGATCCACAAGGGAAAATGCTGAGTGAGACTCAGCAACCGGAAGCCCCAGGGGCCGATCTGAGCCCCCAATTGTTTAAACAAACAATACCTGAAAACTTAACACCCTGTCTGATATAACAACCCAGACCACAGGGGGTAAGAATGTAATATCCAGATCAACCCGGATAACGAGAAAAACTTGCAAGTCCCGACCTAAGGAAGAGACCACCTCTTGCCGAAGGAGCTAAGGCGGTAAAAGTTGTATGACACTAGAGCCCCTAGACTCTCTAACAGCCTCAGGACAAAAAGGCAAGGGGATACCTCGAGGGTAAAACTACTGGAGCAAAGGCTGGTCTCCACATCACCTCCGTACAAACGGATGATCACAGGGAGAAAGGGGAGCACTGTTCCTAACAGGGAACAAACATCTCCCAGGCCCCTAAAGGAGACCTAACATGGAGACCACAGAGAAAGACCGAAAAGGTCTTAGAGAAACAGCTAGTCAAAACACAGACAATGTGCAAAAGTTGCAGCTGGTTACATTCTGCAAACCATCCGCTGCAAGACAACTGAACTACCCTTCAAACTACTAGCTGCTGAGGATCCAGTCCAAGAAGGACAATCCCAGAGCCTCAAAGGAAAAGGCCAAACCACTCACTCGGTGGTAAGAAGGTGCTAAGCCCTCCAACTCTCCACCACGTGGGGGAGGAACTCTATGGTCTGACGTTACCAGATGCAAGGAGAGAGTGACACAGCGGAAACTACACTGACCTAGTCATCCAAATTGAACGCTATAAGGGCTGAGACAACCCTTCCTGCCCTGCGGACCTACAGGTCCTCTAGGATGCTTAGTTGGATGTAAACATGAGCACTCCACACCTTGACCAGGCCAGCCAATCAGAACGGTGCAGCGTGTCTGAACTTGAGAGAAGAAAGCAGGCAGCGGAGCGAAGTTCGACCACGCCAATTGCTTGAGGAGCTGTTAACATAAGTCGGGATGGTTTCACAGAAAGACTATCCCTGCATCTCCGGACTCTAACTTTCATCCAAGCCCTCACTGAGAGACTGACAGGAATACTTAAAATTCCTGTCCCTTGCTGAAGAGTACTACCCTCCATAAGAGACAAAATAATTTTCTGACACTTCTCTGCCAACCTCCTGGGACGAAAGGCAAAGAATGACTGGGGGATGAGGGGAGTGGGAGGAGTATTGAAACCTTTGGCTGGGGTGTCTTTGCCTCCTCCTGGTGGCCAGGTTCTTATTTCCCAAAAGTAATGAATGCAGCTGTGGACTCTTTCCATTTAAGAAGAAAAAAGCCCCAAAAACGAGCTCTCTGTTTAGGATAACATAAACCATACTAGTCTCTCAATAAAAACACTGTGTCTGTATACATGCCATAGCGAAACCCTTACACCAGGGTGAACTAATAACGTCCCTATACACTAGTAATGTAAACCATTTAAGTGCCCCTATCTTCCACCTGGAAGACCAGTACTTAACTGCTCAGCTGTCCGACATGAAGACAGTCCCTAGGTATGAGAGGACACTTCTTCCTCACAGAGATCTGGCAAAAATGCAGATAACAAAGTAACCAATTTTAGTATCTGATGTGGGAAAAACGCAGCAAGCACCTCTTTGCAAGTTCCCCACTGCTTTAAGTATAGCTATACCCTGAAACTTGCTTGAAGTAATCAATCTTCTCAGAAAAAAACGTATTTAAACTACACACTCATTTCTCCTCCATGCACGAAAGGCAAAGAGAATGACTGGGGTTTATGGGTAGAGAAGTGACACTTGACAGTTTTACTGTGAAGCTCTTCTCCTCCTCCTGCTGGCGAGGAGTGATATTCTCAACAGTAATTAAGATGAACCCGTGGACTCACCATATCTTTGGAAGAAATTCAGTTAAAGACTGAACAAAAAGAGCGATACTATATAAGCACTCAAAGTCAACCCTTGTTTAAATGTGTAAAAGCGTGTAATGTCATAAGTGATTAAAACATAAACTTTATTGAAAATGTTAAAAATGGGTAAAGTGTTAAAACTAAAATATTAGTGAGATTTGGCTTTACAAAAGTATCTCAATTCCACAGAGTCTATAGAATCTTGGATACAAATGCAGCAATCTGCGCAGAAATGTAGCTAATATGATTTCGCACAATACAGCTTTAAAAAAATATTTTGCAATTATGCACCAACTATATATACAGATGAACAGCTGATGTAATGCTGGCAATTAATTATTCTGTTTGCTGCACAAAATTCAATAAATAATTAGCTCCTGTGTAGCCAAAAGGGTTATGCGGTAATAATATCAATTACGATGTAGGTAACATCTCAATATAATATATAACAAGTTTTGAAGACCCCTGAGTTCTGTAGAGATGAACCGGATCATCCCTCCCCCTCACACATAACAGTGAGAGAGATCAGTAAACTGTCATAAATTAAATAAAACGACTGCCAAGTGGAAAAAAATAGTGCCCAAAACATTTTTTCACCCAGTACCTCAGAAAATTAAACGATTTTACATGCCAGCAAAAAACGTTTAACATTAATAAATTGAGTGTTATTAAAAAGCCTGTTGCTAGTCCCTGCAAATTAGGCTAAAGTTTTATGCATACAGTATAATTCCAGTGAAGTGCCATTCCCCAGAATACTGAAGTGTAAAATATACATACATGACAGCCTGATACCAGTTGCTGCTACTGCATTTAAGGCTGAGTTTACATTATATCGGTATGGCAGAATTTTCTCATCAATTCCATTGTCAGAAAATAATAAGCTGCTACATACCTCTTTGCAGATTAATCTGCCCGCTGTCCCCTGATCTGAAGTTTACCTCTCCTCAGATGGCCGAGAAACAGCAATATGATCTTAACTACTCCGGCTAAAATCATAGAAAAACTCAGGTAGATTCTTCTTCAAATTCTACCAGAGAAGGAATAACACACTCCGGTGCTATTATAAAATAACAAACTTTTGATTGAAGGTATGAAACTAAGTAATGGATGATCCGTGGACTGGATACACTTAACAAGAGAAAAAATATTTTGCAATTATGCACCAACTATATATACAGATGAACAGCTGATGTAATGCTGGCAATTAATTATTCTGTTTGCTGCACAAAATTCAATAAATAATTAGCTCCTGTGTAGCCAAAAGGGTTATGCGGTAATAATATCAATTACGATGTAGGTAACATCTCAATATAATATATAGCAATCGGTTTGAGTTAAGATAACATGTATTTATATTAATATCCGCAACCGGTATTGCAGATAAACCATATAGAGGTAAGTTTATAATAACCAGTGTTCTAATATATCTAGCATCTCAACAACAACATGTATCTACACTGCATGTGTCCTGTACGCTAGCCTTCCTGTGTCTTGGTCTCCAAGCTAACAGTCTATGTTTTCTATTCTCTCAGCTAGCAGTCTGTGTTCCTGATCCAGATTTATCTTTTACATAAATTGGGAGGCTTAACAAATTAATACAGCCACACTTCTAATGGATTTAAATGCCATTTAAAATAACAGGCAAAAAACACACAAGAAACATATGCATTCATGAAGTAATCCAATATTAAATATAATATAAACTTGTGTTACTTCAAGCTTTAAAGGAATAGGAAAGTCAACATTAAATGTGCATGATTTAGCATGTCATTTTAAGACACTTTTAAATTCATGTCTATTTTCAAATATGCTTTGTTCTCTTGGTATCCCTTGTTGAAAAAGAATATGCACATATCCTACACCAGTGGGAGCTGCTGCTGATTGGTGCCTGTACACATTTGTATCGTGATTAGCTAACTAGATGTGTTTAGCTACCTGCCAATGTTCCTTCAGCAATGGATAACAAGAGAATGAAGCAAATTTGATAATAGACGTAAATTGAAAAGTTTATTAAAATTGTATGTTCTATCCAAATCACAAAATAAAAATTTGGGGTTTCCTATCCCTTTAAGCCTTCACTATCAAATAAAACAAATGAACTACCATGGGCAGTGTTCCCTCTAAGGACAGTTTTGTGTGCAGCCCAGCAGTGAAACAGTTAACAAGAGAACCATACCTTACCATCTGCATTGTGCAGTGTTTGCTAATTGCAGGGTGTGGTTAACTAATTAACTGTTTCACTGCTGGGACGCACAAAAATCTGGCTTTAGAGGGAACACTGACCATGGGTGTCTAGGGGAGGTGCAAATATCTCCCCCCCCCCCCCCAGAATTTTACTCTTTAAAACCAAGGATAAACACCCAATTGAGTCAGCCTTTTGATGCCAATGAGCTTCCATTTTTAAAATGATGTGCAGCCCATTAATACAATAAGCAACTATTTCTGGAGAGAAAAGCCCCCTTGTATGTAGAATAACACACTAACCAATAGCCATAGCAACACAATACAACGCTGACCTCTTATGTTGGCATTTTGCTATACCATTTAATTAAAGGGATCTACTCTTGGGTTTTCTTTACACAAAGTTTCCAAAATAGTCCAAGTCCAACTTAGAAATTCTCAGTGTAGCTTCTGCCTATTTTTGCAGCAGAAGTCATCTTCTGATCATGGGCAATAAACTGACTGGAGCTATTTTACGTTGTCTCCTAGCAACACTTCAAAGGAAAAACAACTTCCTGTAGAGCGCCCAGCTTCATTGAGGTGCTGTGACAGGAAGTAATTGGCACTGCACTGCACAAATGAAGATAAAAAAAATAATAATTAAAGGTAAAATACTTTTAAAATTATAAATAATACATATTGCAATGATTTATATTAAGTATAGCCCACTGCTTAGTGCTTTTTTGTTACAATAAAACAGACTGTTTCATATCCCTTTAAAGTGACAGTCAACTCAAAAAGGTTATTGTTTAAAAATATAGATTATACCTTTATTACCCATTCCCCAGTTTTGCACAGCCAACATGTTTATATTAATATACTTTTAACCTCTGTGATTACCTTGTATCTAAGCTTCTTTTGACAGCCCCCTGATCACATTACTTTTTATTCATTATCTATTGACTTGCATTTTAGCTGTGTTGTGCAGAACCCTCGAGCGTGAGCACAATGTTATCTATGTGGCCCACATGAACTATCAGTCTCCTGTTGTGAAAAGCAAAATAAAAAAAGCATGTGATTAAAGGCTGTCTATAGTAGTTTAGAATCAGGCAGAAAATTAGAGGTATAAATGTTATAAAGTATATTAATCTAGCAATGTTGGCTGTGCAAAGCTGGGGAATGGGTAGTAAAGGTATTATCTCTCTTTTTAAACAATAACCATTTTAGTGTTGACTGCCCCTTTAATCATCACAACATAGATAAACTCTACATTTTAACCCTAAAAGGTCCTGAAATCAACACTGAAATATAAGATATGGCATTATAATCAAAACAGGACCATATTAGACAGTATGTGAAACCACAATTAATATATTTATCAATACAAGTGTGCTTCCACAAATATCATCAAGCATCATACAGGACAAAAAATGTGTTTCAGTGTTCCAAACATTAGACACACTTGACAGCACATAAAGTAAATATTACAAAGTAAATATTATAACATCGGTTGCTAGTCTGTGTGTCTATAAATACCTCTATTATCTATGTCATAGAGTTCTGTACTAGAAATGGACACATCTAACCAGAAGGCTAAAGAATAAAGTTAGGAAACAATACAACACAGTGAACTTGGAATCTGAAACAAATATTCCTTTTGCATTGCAGAAAATCTGACACTGCCATATCAGAATAAAGAATTTTAGAGAAACAAACTAACCATCATGCTTAGAAGACAATTACATACAGCAGAGCTTGCAGCACAATACATGTCACATGATGAGAGACCCCTTATACAGCAACACGGCTCCCTAACAAACTTAGTAACAAATTATTATTTTATTATTGTGTTACCTTTGCATAATCTCTAATTTTATCACGCCAAAAGTACTTTGCATTGTATTATACCTTGTCTGTCCAGATAAAACGCCTTGAACAATCTGCAGAACCCTTCCAGTCTGTTTTAACATCAGGATGACAAAGGACTGTAAGGCTTATAAGTCCCCAGCACCTCCCAAACCATCTAAATGGGATTTCCCAGGCTGGTGTCTGAATAAACTGGCTCAGGGATTTGTGTATTGGTTACCAAACAGCATGATAACGTGTGACAAGTATTAGATATGGGAAGCTGACTCAACAAACATTATCAAACCATGGCAAATAATAAAAAATGTATCTTGGTTAACATTCTGGCTTCTACTGTCCAATTATATATAAGCACCCCATTGTTAATATAGTTTCTGTTTTCCACCAAGACCTGATATATATAGAAGCATTTAATCAAAATTATATAAAACCTAAGACCATGGCCAGTAGGAACATAGATTTACATGACCGTAAGACGTTAGTAAGAGAAGCTGAGTCTGATAGTGTACGTGTGAGAGGGTAGCATGCAGTAAGGCAAAACTGATCATTTACTATACGTATCCCAAACCTTTATGAAAATAAGACGCGCTCAAAGACCCAAAATAGTCCGAATGTAGCTCAAATGGAAAATATCAGAATCCAAATAAAGGTAAATTATATCACAGCTACTCCTTTCTTTCTTCAAAGGAAAAGTATTAATGCCACAGAAGCTGTAAAACAGTAAGATGGCACAACATTGTGTAGAAACACCTTTGTATGTTGAATGGTAGTTGTGAACAGAATGAACTCACAAAATGAATAGCACCCTCATGTGCTAATAGACACAGACTGGACTTTTGGCATTGGGCATCAGGAACGCTCCCAGGGCAGGAACAAAACAGCAGCAGCAGGAAGTGGATATATAAAAGTGTTTCTTAAAGCATCAACTAAACAGGGAAACTTTTAGTTAGAAGTCCCAAAAAAGATGCAACACGTTTCTTAGCAGACCAACCCCAGTTTCATCAAGCATATTCAGGGCCGTCTTTAATATTGACTGGACCCTGGGCAAAAATGTTCTTGGGCCCCCCCCACCCCATGCAATTTCGCTCTCCACCCCAACATCCCAAAAAACAACTAAATCAATTTATTTTATTAAAAAATATATATATTAGCCCAGAAGTGAATCATGCACTGCAATATTTGAAACTGGACCTAAGCAGTGCTAATAAGTAAATAAATATATAAATTCCTCCACTTTGGATTCATTTAATATGCTTTTTAATGTGATTCTGGTGTGAGGTTAGCTGGTTAAAGAGATTTAGGACAGCTAACAGGAGCAAAGCAAGGTAAAGACTGAGGAGGAAGCTTGGAGGTGCAGACAATGTTTATTGACTGGAACAGCAGAACTACTATGTGAAGCTGTAAACTCTGAGACAGAGAGAAAACAAAAACTATAAAAATAAACCTTACATTAATGTGTGAAGTATCAGCATGACACTATACATCAGCCACAGCAGCACATGTCCCTTCTTTACTAGGAACAAGTTCCCTCTCACCCTGTACTAGACAATGCTGCATGGGGAGGGGCATGTGTGCACTCACTTATTCTTCTCACTGACACCTTTCTACAAAGCACTGTTCCCCTAACACACTTCAGTTAGTTGATCTTAGGGCCACAGCAGAAAGAGCGGGGCTAAGGGGACCAGCAGACTGGATGCTGCCTGCCCAAGGCTGCATGTATCCAGTGTGAGACAAGTCACACAGCCTCAAGACTGAAGAGAGCAGTGTGTCCAGCTGTACAGATGCTCAAATCCTCACGTGCCTGCCACTCCAGCTTTTTGCTGCATGTCAGCCCTACCCAGAAACAATCCCCACCATCAGAGCAGTTACCTGGTAACAGTGGTAACCCCAGCAGGACCTTTTCTGATGCAGTGGGAATGGCTGGATGCCGAGTTAGGGTTTAGCATTCAGTGCTGCACAGTGCACATCTAAAACAGCACATGGCAATAGCTTGGCATGTCACATGACACTGGCACGGTGTGGCAGTTTCTCACAAATAAATTCAAGCAGAGAACTTTTGACTGTGACAATATTAGGACTGACTGTGTGTGTTCCCCATGTCACATCAGCAATATGAACCCAAAAAAATAAAAAATATTTTTTTATTTTTTTGGACTCTTGGGCCCCTCAACAAATACTGGGCCCTGGGCAGCTGCCCCTTTTGCCCTGTGTTAAAGACAGCCCTGAGCATATTTTACAAAACCAATTACAGGTTTAAATATACACCCGACACCAATCCAAATGCAAATTATTTTAATAAATAAACTCCCCCACAGTTCTATTCTTCTATTCAGTGCTCTCCTTGAACACAGACAGTGAACTCCGCAGTGGCAGCAAGAAGACACTAGCCTGTATGTACCTGCAGTGTGTGTGCACTAAGTGCTAGATAGATAGACAGATAGATAAAAAGACAGACACATATATTATTAAGAGTGAAGTTATCTGGACACGATTGCGCCCGTGTTTTTGCAATTGTTTGTTCGCCAGTTAAATTGCGCTCATATTACAATTTGAGTGCAATTGGAATTTACCCTAGAATCATTACCGCGTCTTCAGAACTGTGGTTAAGTGCTTTGCGAGTCAAAAAAGTGTCACAGAACACGTCAAAAAACAGAATTTATATCTTACCTGATAAATTCCTTTCTCCTACGGTGTGTCCGGTCCACGGCTTAATCCTTACTTGTGGGAATATTGTCTTCCCTAACAGGAAATGGCAAAGAGGCACACAGCAAAAGCTGTCCATATAGCCCCTCCTCTGGCCCCGCCCCCCAGTCATTCGACCGACGGTTAGGAGAAAAAGGAGAAACTATAGGGTGCCGTGGTGACTGTAGTGTACAGAGATAAAAAAATTTAAGCCTGACAAAAAAGCCAGGGCGGGCCGTGGACCGGACACACCGTAGGAG
>NW_026511266.1:25000-55327 GCF_027579735.1 Bombina bombina | reverse complement strand
CAATGTAATGCTGGAAGGCTGTCATTTCCCCTCATGGGGACCGGTAAGCCATTTTCTTAGTCAAACATAAAAGAATAAAGGGCTTAAAAAAAGGGCTTAAAAACTGGTAGACATTTTTATGGGCTAAAACGATTGCTTTATTGGGGCATATTATGCAGATTCTAGCTAATAATTGGCATTATAATCTTGGGGAACGTTTAAAAAACGTCAGGCACTGTGTTGGACACCTTTTTTAGTCTGGGGGCCTTTCTAGTTATAGACTGAGCCTCATTTTCGCGCCATTACTGCGCAGTTGTTTTTGGAGAGCAAGGCATGCAGATGCATGTGTGAGGATCTAAGAATCACTAAAAGAGCTTCTAGAAGGCGTCATTTGGTATCGTATTCCCCTCTGGGCTTGGTTGGGTCTCAGCAAAGCATATAGCTGGGACTGTATAGGGGTTAAATTTAAAAACGGCTTCGGTTCCGTTATTTTAAGGGTTAAAGCTCTGAAATTTGGTGTGCAATACTTTTAATGCTTTAAGACACTGTGGTGAAATTTTGGTAATTTTTGAACAATTCCTTCATACTTTTTCACATATTCAGTAATAAAGTTTTTTCAGTTTGAAATTTAAAGAGACAGTAACGGTTTTATTTTAAAACGTTTTTTGTGCTTTGTTGACAAGTTTAAGCCTGTTTAACATGTCTGTAACATCAGATAAGCTATGTTCTATATGTATGAAAGCCAATGTGTCTCCCCATTTAAATTTATGTGATAATTGTGCCATAGTGTCCAAACAAAGTAAGGACAGTGATGCCACAGATAATGATATTGCCCAAGATGATTCCTCAAATGAGGGGAGTAAACATGATACTACATCATCCCCTACTGTGTCTACACCAGTTTTGCCCACACAGGAGGCCCCTAGTACATCTAGTGCGCCAATACTTATTACCATGCAACAATTAACGGCTGTAATGGATAACTCCATAGCAAATCTTTTTTTTTTTTTTTTTTTTTTTTTTTTTATAAATTTTTATTGAGTGATAAATAGATACAACATTGATAGCGTTACATCAGTCTATTGATTACTTTACATAACAGGTATGGTCCTGGTATACAGTCCAGGAAGAAAAAATAATAAAAGAAAAAGTAAAGGGAAACAGGGTACCAAAATAAGGGGAAAGAAAGGAACATAAGGCAAAACTTGTGCACTCATAAGCATTTTCCTAAACATTAAGTTCACAGTGTCATTCCTCAAGCCATAATATCAAATCACTTAAAACAGTTATATATATCATTTTACTACGTCAAATAACATTTCCTTCCTGGGTGGGAATCAAACTATACTACGAAGGCATGGCTATGATCGGGGTGAAGGTAATACTACGGGGTATGTAGTGATCTGTACTCTTCCCACAAAAAGGAAATGGACAAATAATCATCTAACCTTTTAGATATCACAAAATGGTACTTTTCAAGTAATATAGTGGTGGATACTAAGGATCTCCATTTCTCCACTGTGGGGGGGTCTGTTTGTTTCCAGTGTTGTGGGATCAATCTTTTGGCACTATTGATCAATATATATAGTAGTTGGAGTCTGAGTTTGCATCTAACTTTTGGGAATTTATTAAATAATATTGTCACCGGGTCTAAAGGTAGTGTAATGCCAAGAATCTTTTTGATTTCTTCTATGATTGCTACCCAAAAGGAGTGTATCCTGGGACACAGCCACCATATGTGCGCAAAAGTGCCCGGTTGCTCACATTGCCTCCAGCAGGCTGGTAAAGTGCCCTTAAATATTGTAGCTAGCCTAGAGGGTGTAAGGTACCATCGACATTGGAGCTTAACATTCATTTCACGTATTGATACTGAGGAGGTATATCTGTTCATGTTTTGAAATATCTGAAGCCATTCCTCCTGTGATAAGTGGAGCTGTAGGTCCTCCTCCCACCTAGCTGTATACGAGGGGAGTGTTCTAGAGTGGTGTGTCAATAGTAATTTGTATGTTAGAGATAATAAGCCTTTTTTAGGAAATTCCATATAACACATATTTTCAAAAGCAGTAAGGGGCCTTAAGATGTTTTCTTTCTCTTTGTGGCTAGTGATAAAATGGGTGAGTTGATTATAGCTAAACCATTGTCCAAATACCCCATTTTGATATTCTTGAAGGTCTGATCTAGGTTTCACTGTCTTATTGTGTAATACATGATAACACAGTGTGGATTTGCATAATGTTGTGACTACCGTTGGGGAGCTGGGGACTCGAAGAGGTAGACTTGGATTGTGCAGTAAGGGGGTGAGTGGCGATGTGGGGGAGGATATAAGTGATATTTTTGTAAAATGTTTGTCCCACAGTTTATATGTCTCTAGTGTTAACTTGGAAGTGTCTTGGGCAAGTCGTCTATTCTGAGGGGTGATCCAGCAATAGCTTCCCAGCTGTGTTGCTCCTGCTAGAGCGTGTTCTAAGGACACCCATTCTTTACTTTGTAAATTTTTGCTCCAGTCGGCTATTCGGGTAAGAAACACCGCCCATCTATAAAATTGCAGGCAGGGTACCCCCAACCCACCGTTTTCTTTTGAACGATACATCGTAGTTTTAGCTATCCTCTGTCGTTTGTTGTTCCAGATAAACAAGTTAAGGATCTTTTGTAGTGTGTTTATTTGCGAATCTGGAATGTGTATAGGGAGTGTTTGGAAAATGTAGAGTATTTTTGGTAGTATCGACATTTTGACTGCATGTATCCTTCCTATCCAAGAGAGGGTTTTATTTTGCCAGGAGTTCAGCTCTTGCTGTATACTTTTGATAAGGGGCTGATAATTAAGTGAGGCCAAGAGGTGTGGTTTGCTAGTTAGATTAATCCCTAAATACTTAGTAGAAATTTTTTGGTATTTAAATTTATGGGCTAGCACTATGGTGTGGATATCATCCTGGGAGAGGCCAATACTTAGGAATTCTGATTTGTTGACATTTACTTTGAAATTTGAATATGATCCATAGTGAGTGAGTTCTTCCATTACAGCTTGTATAGAGCTGCATGGTGATGACAGTGTGAGGAACACATCGTCAGCATAAAGTGTGACTTTGTATTCCTGTGAACCTATGCATATACCTTTAATATTTGTGTTTTGTCTGATTCTAATAGCCAAAATCTCCATAGCCAGTACAAATAGCAGTGGCGAAAGTGGGCACCCCTGTCTTGTACCGTTACTTATCGGGAATGAAGAGGAGAGAGCGTTATTTAGTACTACTTTGGCGCTAGGGCGACTATAAAGAGCAAATATCTTAGTAATGTATGCGTCTGGGAATCCAAATTTGTCTAATGTTAGCCGGAGGAAAGCCCAATGTAGCCTGTCGAAGGCTTTTTCTGCATCCATAGATGCAAATATAGAAGGTAGATGGTGTGTGGATGCATGTTCTATCAGGGTGATTATTTTAGTAGTGTTATCTCGGGCCTCTCGGCCCGGGGTAAACCCAGCCTGGTTGATACCTATCAATGATGGAAGGACTTTATTCAAACGGTGAGCTAAGATTTTGGCGTAAATTTTTGCGTCCACATTCAGTAGTGATATAGGTCTGAAGTGAGGTGGGCAGTCAGGGGATTTTCCCGGTTTAGGAAGAACTGTTATGTGGGCTTCCAACATAGATTTAGGGAAGGATCCAGTGTGTTCTGCATGATTGAAGGTATTTAATAAATGGGGGAGTAGAATTGATTGAAAAGTTTGATAATATCTGGTCGTCAACCCATCGGGACCGGGGCATTTGCCTGCATTCAAATTTTTAATAGCTGAAGCTATTTCCGAGGGCTTTATTTGTGACTTCAAGGTCTCGATTTGGTCGTCAGTAAGCTGTGGGAGGTTACAGGAATCTAAGTATTTCCGTATATCGCTTTCCTCTCTATCTGCCTCTGTATTCCTATTGATATTATATAAAGTATGGTAATAATTGTGGAATTGTTGCAAAATCTTAGGGGTTGTCTGAACCTTAGTATTGTCTGATAACTTAAGGTGATGGATATATGCTTTTAGTTTTTTCCGTTTGAGTGTTCTAGCTAAGAACTTGCCTGCCCTGTTTCCTTCATAGAAAAATAGTTGTTTAATTCGCAGATGGGTTTTTTGTTGTTCAATGGACAAAAAATCATTGAGTTGATCACGGATGTTTTTTATGTCTGTTAAAATATGGTTATTGGTGGGGTCTTGTTTGTGGGCATATTCAGCTTGAGTCAATTTAGAGGTGAGTGAGTTGTATAGTTGTGTGGCTATTTTTCTAATACGGGACTTTAGTTCAATGAATTCTCCCCGGATTGTACATTTATGAGCTTCCCACAGGGTGAAAGGACTGTCTACAGAATGCATGTTTTTCTCAAAGTACTCAGTCAGGGATTTAGTTATCTTTTCTAAATTTAGGGGGTTATTAAGGAGGGAATCATCTAATCTCCAAATATAAGGGGTTTGTCGGGTGTCAGGCCATTTAATTTTCACTTCCACTGTAGAGTGGTCTGACCAAGAGCATGGCGTTATTTTAGAGGTGTGAACTAGTGAGAGACCTACCTGGTTGGTCATAATATAGTCTATTCTGCTATAGGAAAGGTTTGGAGGGGAAAAAAAGGTATAGTCCTTTTTGTCAGGGTACACAAATCTCCACACATCGTACAGATTATTGTCTTTAAGGGCCTTCCAAAGAAAGTTGGCAGTTTTTTTAGAGGACAGCGATTTTGTGTTAGAAGTGTCTAGGTATGGTTCCATCGGAAAGTTAAAGTCACCTCCCAAGAAAACCAACCCCTGTGCTAAGTCCAGATATTTACGGAAGAGTGATTTAAAGAAAGGGATATGTTTGGAGTTAGGAGCGTATATATTTAAGAAAGTTACTTGTACACCATACAATAGTCCCGATATTCCTACATATCTGCCGTCCGTGTCTCTGTCAAGTTTTTGAAGTGTAAATGGTATATTTTTGTGTAGGAGAATACTAACTCCTCTTTTTTTAACGTCAGCTGAGCTGTGATAGTGTTGAGTAAACTGTGACCCAAGATATACTGGCTCCTTGTGTTTTTTAAAATGGGTTTCCTGTAAAAAAAGGATGTCTGCCCCCTTCTTGGCCATATCTGACAGTGCTTTATAACGTTTATTGGGAGAGTTGAACCCCTTAACATTTTGCGTGATCAATGTTAATCTACGGGTCTTCGAATTCATAATAGTCGTGTAAATAGCATAGGAGATGTAGGATTTGTATATGAGGAATGAATACATAGCCATAAGTGCAGCATAACATAACAATAAACAATAGAACAAGAAAAACAGTTAAACACCTCAGGACCAGACCGACTGGGTCTGTAGCGGGCCCGAGCGCAGGCACAGCCCTAAAGGCTGCCCCTGCCCACACTTCCACTATCCTGAAAAAAGAAATTGGAGGGTATATGACGACAGCACATTTATACACATTTAAATGCAATTAGTAATAGTGATAATGGTGATGATGATGATAATAATGATGATGGGGGTCTATGCATAAATTTTACTTAGACTAATAACAATGCAACATGGTGGAACCAAATATCTCAAACATCAAAGTGCAGAAAATGGTAAACATAAATATGCCAAAGAAAATAACAATACAGTTTACAGGCCCTCAATCTGCAAAGCTGTTAATGAACCATTACCGTACATATTCCAAGGCATACTTAGAAAAAGTCAGTAGTAGTTCTAGGGATCAGCGTCCAGCTTTCAATCTCGGTGACCTAGGTTGTATAGTCCTTTGGGTCTTAGGGGTCTGGGGTTGCTGGGGTGAAGGAGGTCTTTTCTGTGAAGTGCCCGTTTGATGCCATTTCTGTAAAGTGTTGGCAGACGGAGTCTTGTCCTGTGAAGGTGGCGGGATCTCTTCATCTTGCAGAACTTGAGGAGGCTCTATTTTTAGGATCTTACAAAAGGCTCCTATTTCCGAGATGTCTCTGCATATATGCCTCCTATCTTCATGGATGACCAAGAGTTGAGTTGGGAAACCCCATCTATAGGGGATTCTTTTTAGCCTGAGGAGCTGTGTTAGGGGACTGAATTCTCTCCTTTGTTGAAGTGTTCTCTGGGATAGATCCGCATAAAACTGCAACACATTGCCCCTGAATCTAATCGGCTGATTCTTCCTCGAGAGGCCCAGTATTTCTTCTTTTTCACGAAAGTTCTTGAATTTAATAATTATGTCCCTTGGAGGAGCAGAATCCGGTGGTTTCGGGCGCAATGCTCTATGGGCCCTGTCCCAAAGTATGTCTTCGTTAGAGTTAGACCCTCTCAAATGATTAAACAGAGCTGGTAGATAGGTAGGTAAATCTTTTGGTAACACAGACTCAGGAATGCCGCGGATACGCAGGTTTTTCCTGCGGCTCCTGTTCTCTAAGTCATCCACTTTGTCATACAACAGGTCTATAGAGTGTTGTTGACGGTCATATTTTAACTGTAGTTGGTCGAATTCCTCTCTAATAGTGTCGTTGCCATCTTCCAATGCTTCTACCCTGAAGCCTAGGGCATGAACATCTTGTTTCAGATCTGCTAGTTCCTCTCTCACGCACCCCCGGACTATGTCCGCAATATCCTGTTTAGATGGTAGGGAAGAGAGAACATCTGCTGGGATTTGCACTAATTCTTGGGCAGTCTGTGTTAGTCCCAGGGGTGTCTCAGATAGCATAAGGTTGGCCCCACTCGCCACATTGTCAGTAAGGCTACCCTGTTCCACAGTCCCGAAATAGGATGTAACTGAGTTGTTTTTATTTGGTAGGGATTTGCTTATTTTATCTGGTTTGGATTTCTGCTTGGAGGTCATGATGTATGCAGATTATATGCTTTAGTGTTTTCCCTAAAAGTTCTGCCCTTCTAGAGTTTAGCATATGATGTCTTGAGACCGGATAAGTTTCCTATGGCAATTTTACTGCAGCAAGTTCCCTTTCTTTGGGTTATGTGTGCTATATCCGTGAGGCCTTAACAGGCCTGACCCACGTGGCTGTCTAAATTTCTTATGGGTTATTGCAAATAGTCCTCAGTGCCGCTTGTTATTACTTTTTTCTGGGATTGTCTCTTGTCTTACGGTAAAGAGGGGGTAAGTGGCCTGTGACTGTTTTCACTTTTCTCCTTAACGTGGCCTTATCGGTAGCTTGGGCCTACGCAGTGCGTATGGGAGGTAAAAAGGCCCCTCGGCCGCACTCACCACCATGCAGGATTAGTCGATCTATTCAGGGATCCATTGACCCCGGTCCTGTTTACTCGATGCTGCGGTCGGCCTCCTGTACAGTGCGTTGAAAGATAGCGTGGGCTGGTGGACCGCACCGGGAGTTCCCAATTGCTGTGATCGCGGTCAAGGGCGTCCTTTAAGATTGTAAAAAGAGCTCCGGTGCCGGTGCGATAAACTCTTGCTGAAGGCTACACCAGTTTGCAGGAATATTTTAGGCACGAACCCCCTAGTTATAGTTATCTGTGCTGTAACATCAACGGAGCTCGGAATTACACGTCCATCTTGGATGCGCCCGGCTCCGCCCCCTCCCATAGCAAATCTTTTATCCAAAATGCCTACTTATCAGAGAAAGCGCGATTGCTCTGTTTTAAACACTGAAGAGCAAGAGGGCGCTGATGAGAACTGTTCTGACATACCCTCACACCAATCTCAAGGGGCCATGAGGGAGGTTTTGTCTGATGGAGAAATCTCAGATTCAGGAAAAATTTCTCATCAAGCTCAACCTGATGTTGTGACATTTAAATTTAAATTAGAACATCTCCGCGCACTGCTTAAGGAGGTGTTATCTACTCTGGATGATTGTGACAATTTGGTAATTCCAGAGAAATTATGTAAGATGGACAAGTTCCTAGAGGTTCCGGTGCCCCCCGACGCTTTTCCTATACCCAAGCGGGTGGCGGACATAGTAAATAAAGAGTGGGAAAAGCCCGGCATACCTTTTGTTCCCCCCCCCTATATTTAAGAAATGATTTCCTTTAGTCGACCCCAGAAAGGACTTATGGCAGACAGTCCCCAAGGTCGAGGGGGCGGTTTCTACTCTAAACAAACGCACTACTATTCCTATCGAAGATAGTTGTGCTTTCAAAGATCCTATGGATAAAAAATTAGAGGGTTTGCTTAAAAAGATTTTTGTACAGCAAGGTTACCTTCTACAACCAATTTCATGCATTGTTCCTGTCACTACGGCAGCGTGTTTCTGGTTCGAGGAACTAGAAAAGTCGCTCAGTAAAGAATCTTCGTATGAGGAGGTTATGGACAGAGTTCAAGCACTTAAATTGGCTAACTCTTTTGTTTTAGATGCCGCTTTGCAATTAGCTAGATTAGCGGCGAAAAATTCAGGGTTTGCTATCGTGGCGCGCAGAGCGCTTTGGCTAAAGTCTTGGTCAGCGGATGTGTCTTCCAAGACAAAATTGCTTAACATTCCTTTCAAAGGTAAAACATTATTTGGACCAGATTTGAAAGAGATTATTTCAGACATCACTGGGGGAAAGGGCCACGCCCTCCCACAGGATAGGTCTTTTAAGGCTAAAAATAAGCCTAATTTTCGTCCCTTTCGCAGAAACGGACCAGCCTCTAATTCTGCATCCTCTAAGCAAGAGGGTAATACTTCTCAACCCAAACCAGCCTGGAAACCAATGCAAGGCTGGAACAAGGGTAAGCAGGCCAAGAAGCCTACCACTGCTACCAAAACAGCATGAAGGGATAGCCCCCGATCCGGGACCGGATCTAGTGGGGGGCAGACTCTCTCTCTTTGCTCAGGCTTGGGCAAGAGATGTTCAGGATCCTTGGGCGCTAGAAATAGTTTCTCAAGGTTATCTCCTGGAATTCAAGGAACTACCCCCAAGGGGAAGGTTCCACAGGTCTCACTTATCTTCAAACCAAATAAAGAGACAGGCATTCTTACATTGTGTAGAAGACCTGTTAAAGATAGGAGTGATACATCCAGTTCCAATAAGAGAACAAGGAATGGGATTTTATTCCAATCTGTTCATAGTTCCCAAAAAAGAGGGAACATTCAGACCAATTTTGGATCTGAAGATCCAAAACAAATTTCTCAGGGTACCATCGTTCAAAATGGAAACTATTCGAACGATCCTACCCACCATCCAGGAAAGTCAATTTATGACTACCGTGGATTTAAAGGATGCGTACCTACATATTCCTATCCACAAGGAACATCATCAGTTCCTAAGGTTCGCTTTTCTGGACAAGCATTACCAGTTTGTGGCACTTCCATTTGGATTAGCCACTGCTCCAAGGATTTTCACAAAGGTACTAGGGTCCCTTCTAGCGGTTCTAAGACCAAGGGGCATTGCAGTAGTACCTTACTTGGACGACATCCTAATTCAAGCGTCGTCCCTGTCAAAAGCAAAGGCTCATACGGACATCGTCCTAGCCTTTCTCAGATCTCACGGATGGAAGGTGAACAAAGAAAAAAGTTCTCTGTCCCCGTCAACAAGAGTTCCCTTCTTGGGAACAATAATAGATTCCTTAGAAATGAGGATTTTTCTGACAGAGGTCAGAAAATCAAAACTTCTAAGCTCTTGTCAAGTACTTCATTCTGTTCCTCGTCCTTCCATAGCGCAGTGCATGGAAGTAATAGGATTGATGGTTGCAACAATGGACATAGTTCCTTTTGCACGAATTCATCTAAGACCATTACAACTGTGCATGCTCAGACAGTGGAATGGGGATTATACAGACTTGTCTCTGATGATTCAAGTAGATCAAAAGACCAGAGATTCACTCCGTTGGTGGCTGACCCTGGACAATCTGTCAAATTCATAAGGTTTCAATCAGACAACATGACGACCGTTGCATATATCAATCATCAGGGGGGAACAAGGAGTTCCCTGGCGATGAAAGAAGTGACAAAGATAATTCAATGGGCGGAGGATCACTCCTGCCACTTGTCTGCGATCCACATCCCAGGAGTGGAAAATTGGGAAGCGGATTTTCTGAGTCGTCAGACATTCCATCCGGGGGAGTGGGAACTCCATCCGGAAATCTTTGCCCAAATAACTCAATTATGGGGCATTCCAGACATGGATCTGATGGCGTCTCGTCAGAACTTCAAGGTTCCTTGCTACGGGTCCAGATCCAGGGATCCCAAGGCGACTCTAGTAGATGCACTAGTAGCACCTTGGACCTTCAACCTAGCTTATGTATTCCCACCGTTTCCTCTCATTCCCAGGCTAGTAGCCAGGATCAATCAGGAGAGGGCCTCGGTGATCTTGATAGCTCCTGCGTGGCCACACAGGACTTGGTATGCAGACCTGGTGAATATGTCATTGGCTCCACCATGGAAGCTACCTTTGAGACAGGACCTTCTTGTTCAGGGTCCATTCGAACATCCGAATCTGGTTTCCCTCCAACTGACGGCTTGGAGATTGAACGCTTGATTTTTTCAAAGCGTGGGTTTTCAGATTCTGTAATAGATACTCTGATTCAGGCTAGAAAGCCTGCAACTAGAAAAATTTACCATAAAATATGGAAAAAATATATCTGTTGGTGTGACTCCAAAGGATTCCCATGGAACAAGATAAAAATTCCTAAGATTCTATCCTTTCTACAAGAAGGTTTGGAGAAAGGATTATCTGCAAGTTCTCTAAAGGGACAGATCCCTGCTTTATCTGTTTTACTTCACAAAAGACTGGCAGCCGTGCCAGATGTTCAAGCATTTGTTCAGGCTCTGGTTAGGATCAAGCCTGTTTACAGACCTTTGACTCCTCCCTGGAGTCTAAATCTAGTTCTTTCAGTTCTTCAAGGGGTTCTGTTTGAACCTTTACATTCCATAGATATTAAGTTACTATCTTGGAAAGTTTTGTTTTTAGTTGCAATTTCTTCTGCTAGAAGAGTTTCAGAGTTATCTGCTCTGCAGTGTTCTCCGCCCTATCTGGTGTTCCATGCAGATAAGGTGGTTTTGCGTACTAAGCCTGGTTTTCTTCCGAAAGTTGTTTCTAACAAAAATATTAACCAGGAGATAGTTGTACCTTCTTTGTGTCCGAATCCAGTTTCAAAGAAGGAGCGTTTGTTACACAATTTGGACGTAGTCCGTGCTCTAAAATTCTATTTAGAGGCTACTAAAGTTTTCAGACAAACATCTTCCTTGTTTGTTGTTTATTCTGGTAAAAGGAGAGGTCAAAAAGCGACTTCTACCTCTCTTTCCTTTTGGATTAAAAGCATTATCCGATTGGCTTATGAGACTGCCGGACGGCAGCCTCCCGAAAGAATCACAGCTCACTCCACTAGGGCTGTGGCTTCCACATGGGCCTTCAAGAACGAGGCTTCTGTTGACCAGATATGTAAGGCAGCGACTTGGTCTTCACTGCACACTTTTGCCAAATTTTACAAATTTGATACTTTTGCTTCTTCGGAGGCTATTTTTGGGAGAAAGGTTTTGCAAGCTGTGGTTCCTTCCGTTTAGGTGACCTGATTTGCTCCCTCCCTTCATCCGTGTCCTAAAGCTTTGGTATTGGTTCCCACAAGTAAGGATGACGCCGTGGACCGGACACACCAATGTTGGAGAAAACAGAATTTATGCTTACCTGATAAATTACTTTCTCCAACGGTGTGTCCGGTCCACGGCCCACCCTGGTTTTTTAATCAGGTCTGATGAATTATTTTCTCTAACTACAGTCACCACGGTATCATATGGTTTCTCCTATATATATTTCCTCCTGTCCGTCGGTCGAATGACTGGGGTGGGCGGAGCCTAGGAGGGATCATGTGACCAGCTTTGCTGGGACTCTTTGCCATTTCCTGTTGGAGAAGAGAATATCCCACAAGTAAGGATGACGCCGTGGACCGGACACACCGTTGGAGAAAGTAATTTATCAGGTAAGCATAAATTCTGTTTTTATAATTTCAATAGAAAATAGGTCTCAAAAAGCACAATTTTCCTCTTTTACACCTAGTTGAGCTGGGGGTAATATGTCTCAATGTATCGACAGCTTCCGACAGTGTATTAACGGTTAGCGCTTTCATTGGAAACCTAGTATAATTTATCGATTAACGGCTTCTATTACTTTCTATGGGACGCGAAGATCTTTTCGGCAGCCGAAGTCCGGCTGCCGATATTGAGGTATAACGCACCATTGGAAACAGTCGTTAAACGATATTGCTTTCGACAGCATATTTAACGGTTTGCAAGTGCACGCAAACTGAATTACAACTCAATGGAAGCGAGGCCTTTTTCGGCTCTATTAAAGTCTATGGGGGAATGCGATGTTGCGTGCGTGACTTCTCAAAAGTCTATTTGTTACTGCAACGTTACAAATGCGAGAACGCAAACTCCTGAGCAGCCGCGGCGGCACATCCTGACTCGAGTCTCACAGTCTGACTGACAGTCTGCCCGAAAAGCAGGGCAGCCGTGCTCTGCTGCTATTTAAATCAATGCCGCAGCCTGCCCTGTGTCTTCCGAGCCTGTCACTCAGTCTGTTTGCTCAACTCAAGCAGGGGGTCACGGTCAGCCCGGCCACTACTCTGCGCTCCCTCAAGTCACCCTCAGTCACAAAACACTAGCCTGAGCCTCTGCTCAGCTGAGCTACCAGCCCACCCTGGGCCCTGATGGCCCGGCCCACTGGGATTTTTCTCGGTATCCCGGCGGCCCAATCCGGTCATCTTTTTAACATTTATATGTAAAGTTGCAGCACAGATTGAATAAAAATTACTTTCTGGTCCGTTAACGGAAAAGTACCCATGTGTGAAGAAATTCACCCATCTCCACTATTTATTTTGCCTCTGCCTGGGGGGGGGGGGGGGGGTTAAAGGGGGACAAAGCTTCATTCCCCAAGGTTCTCTTGGTGTGGATGCCAAATGATCAGCGGAGTGCCCTGCTATGTGTGACCAGCGTAAGAGCAGCAAGCACAAGGCAGGGAAAGAGAATCAAACACCCGAGAGGGAAGTCATGCTTCTGAAAAGAATGGTACTTCTCCATTAACGAGCCAAAACTATATAGCGCCATCTGCTGGCATTCTGTATTCACCAACAGAGTGCTGGTCCATTATTAAAAAAGTACTTTACTTTTAAATATTATTAGGACCGCTGCATTATTTCGGAACTTTTGCTGCTTCTCTGCCATAACTGATGTAAGCAGGGATTTTCCTTTGCTGCCGATTGCGCATGTGTGTAATATGCACGCATATGGAGAGCCTGAGTCCTATAGAGCATGAGCAGCTCTGCACCATTTTTATTTTCTTGTAGTGTCGTATGGCACTAATTGCCATTGGATCATTAAAAACAACATCAGAAAAATAAAAAAAATCTTGATTTGTGAAGGGCAGAGTTAGCAAACAATGAGTAAGGATAATAAATATTTTCATTATTAGGCATAAAAATACAAATTGATGAATGAAACGTCTATTTAAAAATTGTACTTATTTAAATGGTTAGTGACAGAATTGGCAAGTTTACATCATTTTAAAGATAGAAATAATATCAGAGAATACAAGTCTAAAGATAAAGTTGTAGATACATTGGGGCCTATCTATCAAGCTCCAAAAGGAGCTTGACGGCCCGTGTTTCTGGCGAGTCTTCAGACTCGCCAGAAACAGCAGTTATGAAGCAGCGGTCACAAAGACCGCTGCTCCATAACCCTGTCCGCCTGCTCTGAGCAGGCGGACAGGAATCGCCACAATTCAACCCGATCGAGTACAATCGGGTTGATTGACACCTCCCTGCTGGTGGCCAATCCCTGATTGGCCGCGAGTTTGCAGGGGGTGGCGTTGCGATCTTTTCGGCCTTCTGTGGGCCTCGTCAGTGAGGTGCAGTTGTATCTCTCTAAGGGCATGCGTGCACGGGCTCCACGTCCATGTGTGTGTGTGTGTGTGTGTGTGTGTGACTGTGTACATATGTAATTATGTATTTATACGTGTATATATGTATTTGCAGACATATATACACACATATATATATATATATATGTACACCCATATAGACATTTATATAAATATCTCTTTAAGAATAAACAAAACATATTCTGCTATGTGCAGAATATTGGATTATGAAATATGCAAAATGATCTTCTTATGTTGCACTTTTAAATAACCGTAATTGTGTTTGCACAACTTGTGGGTGTTAGTTTTTTTTTTCCAACTTTTTCGGCTCTATTAAAGTCTATGGGGGAATGCGATGTTGTGTTCGTGACTTCGCAAAGTCTATTTGTTACCGCAACGATACAAACGTGAGAGGGACAGTCCCTTTTTCTGACCTTTGTCTCACTGTCCATCTAAGACAAATGTCCCTATTTGCAGAATTTCCCTTTGACACACCCATAGACCACCCAGATATGCCCTCAAACTGTCCAAACACACCCACTGATCATCCAGACATGCTCACAATCCCACCCACTATCCATCCGTGACCTTGCTCCCTCAGGTACGGCCCCCTCAACCTCCCGAGTCCCTAATACCTAGCGACAAATTTTGGGAAGTATACATGTGCTGTATACTGTATGCATGTGTTTATAGTGCTTGAATATATATTTTTATGTATATATCTGTATATACAATATATATGCATATAGATATATATTTTAAAAAAATATTCATATATATATATATATATATATATATATATATATATTTATATATATATTTTTATATATATATATATATATATATATATATACCTACAGTATATATATATATTATTTATTTTAAAAAAAATTTGAATAAAATTTTTTTTCTTCTAAGTGAAGGACATAGGAATGTGAAATATTCCTAACGCACCTACGGCTTTAGCACAGTTTCTGGTAACGTGCAAGTGATAAATAGAAAAGGCTTTCTTTAGTGTGACCCATAGAAGTCTATGGGGAGAAGGAGTCAGCGGGGTTCATGGTATCCAAAGCCGTGACGTTAGCGTGCCTGAGTCTGTAGAGAAAATTAGAACTGCTATATAGGGGTATATTTATTATTGTCAATACTGACATAGTTCACATGTAGTAAACCGGTCTGCTCGTGATTGCAAATTGCAGGGCACATTTGCTCCCCATATTTATCATTACACGATCGTTGGCGGGAGGGTTTAAGAAGCAGTGGTTTAAACCTCTGCTTCATGAATATCAGTTTTAGACACAAATGAGCGATCCTAAACCAATAGGGGTATTAGCCTCATGGTAAAACTTCCTTATAAATAGCATTTATTAGACAAGACATGCTTATAACACAAACAATATTCCCGCGTGTATTTGCATATTATATATTTCCATATTTAATATTTGTTTTTGACGTTATGTGGGCCTAACCGCATCCTGCGGTAGCTCGGGATACTATGTAAGACAACACTAGTTTAAGTATTATTGTGTTTATTTACTGACATAGTTTTGTCTTTATTATGCTCATAAATCTAACTCCGGTGCTGCCAGAGCAATTTACAGCTTGGAGGTTAAGCATCATTTGAATTCTTAAACCTTTATGGCTAGCAGTGGGAGAGGTGGAACATGGCTGAGTGATTTCATTTATTGGCACAAATGATGAACATTCCTAGCATTACTGATAGTTATATGGCTAAGGCGTATTGTATTTAATTTCATGAATTACTAATAAGGGGAGTTTATAGGAAGTAGTGCAGGGGCACTGAATAACCTTCCAGCAGAGGTGGTAAAATCATTTATGATTAATATTATTGAATTACAAAATAGGAATGAGGTTTAGACAGTTGCTAGTGGGGCTGTTGTCTTTATGAAATGTATATGATATTTACATTCTCACAATTCCATTCTCTCGCATGTTCTAATAGTATTTGCTGTCCATCTGCTGCCTGGCACTGAAGCAGTTAAGCTGTTCTCTTTGAATGACTATTAGCAAAAGCTGGAGGACACCTGTGTCCCTAAATGAATTATCATCCGTTCTGTGGGCTGTAACTTACAGAACATTTCCTCAGCTCTCGGCACTAGTTGTTCTTTGCTTTTGGCTTTATTATTTTTTGCCTATTCAATTTGCTGAATGTGACTGATAATCGGAAAATAGAGTCCAGTTTGTGATTGTCTGCAGACCATTCAGAATTTTTTTTATTTGACATAAAAAAATTATGTAGATATCATAGAATAAAATAAAATATTTTATAAACTCACACTAAGAGTACAGTAGGTTGCCTGGTTAACTTAATCATACTTGTCACCCAAAATTATACCCAGTTTTCCTCCCATGACAGATTTACTAATTCAATACTAACCAAAAATCATACCTGCTATTCCTTCTAGATCATACCTGCTAGTAATCCGGTATAATACTGCTATTCCTCATAGATCATCATACCTGCTAGTAATCTCATATAATACTGCTATTTCTTCTAGATCATACCTGCTAGTAATCCCAAATAATACTGCTATTCCTCATAGATCATACCTGTCAGTAATCCCGTATAATATCGCTATTCCTCATAGATCATACCTGCTAGTAATCCCAAATAATACTGCTATTCCTCATAGATCATACCTGCTAGTAATCCCAAATAATACTGCTATTCCTCATAGATCATACCTGCTAGTAATCCCAAATAATCCCGTAGAATATCGCTATTCCTCATAGATCATACCTGCTAGTAATTCCATATAATACTGCTATTCCTCATAGATCATACCTGCTAGTAATCCCAAATAATACTGCTATTCCTCATAGATCATACCTGTCAGTAATCCCGTATAATATCGCTATTCCTCATAGATCATACCTTCTAGTAATCCCAAATAATACTGCTATTCCTCATAGATCATACCTGCTAGTAATCCCAAATAATACTGCTATTCCTCATAGATCATACCTGCTAGTAATCCCAAATAATATTGCTATTCCTCATAGATCATACCTGCTAGTAATCCCAAATAATACTGCTATTCCTCATAGATCATACCTGCTAGTAATCCTGTATAATATCGCTATTCCTCATAGATCATACCTGCTAGTAATTCCATATAATACCGCTACATTCAGCCACCAATCAGCAAATGCTACCTAGGCGCTGAACCAAAAATGGTCCGTCTCATATGCTTACATTCTTGCTTTTTCAAATAAAGATAAAATTGCATGCTCTATCAGAATCATCAAAGAAAAAAATTGGGTTTTGTGTCCCTTTAAGATTAAATATGTTGCTGGTAGGAAATTATATGTTCTGTTGGGACACCATATTATACCTGCTAGTAATCCCATATAATACCCATTATTCCTCCACATTATATCAGCTAATAATTTCCTTAGTAATGCAAGCTATTCCTCCTGCATTACACCTTATATTAATCATATATAATAACCAATATTATTCACACATACCTGCTATGAAATCCCATATAATACTCACTATTCCTTATAGATAATTCCTATTCCTTATAGATCATACCTGCTAGTAATCCATATAATACTCATTCCTCCTAAATAATGCCTGCTAGTATTCACATATAATACCTCCTATTCCTTAGAGATAATTCATATTCCTTATAGATCGTACCTGCTTGTAACTCATTACTCATTATTCCTTCTAAATAAAACTATACGTTATTATAATACCAGCTAGCAATCTCATATAATACTCAATATCCATCCCATATTATACCAGCTAGTAATCTCATATAATACCCACTATTCCTCCTACAGCATACCATCAATTAATCTTATGTAATACACACTATTCCTCCTACAGCATACCATCAATTAATCATATGTAATACAAGCTATTCTTCCTACAGCATACCATCAAGTAATCTTATATAATACCCACTAGTCCTCCTACAGCATACTATCAAGTAATCTTGATATACAATTCTTCCTACAGCATACCATCAACTAATTTTATTAAATACACACTATCCCTCCTACATTATACTTATGAGTAATCTTATATAATACCCACTATTCCTCCTACAGCATACCATCAATTAATCTTATGTAATACACACTATTCCTCCTACAGCATACCATCAAGTAATCTTATATAATCTTATATAATACCCACTAATCCTCCTACAGCATACTATCAAGTAATCTTATATAATACACACAATTCTTCCTACAGCATACCATCAACTAATTTTATTAAATACACACTATCCCTCCTACATTATACTTATGAGTAATCTTATATAATACCCACTATTCCTCCTACAGCATACCATCAATTAATCTTATGTAATACACACTATTCCTCCTACAGCATACCATCAATTAATCATATGTAATACCCACTATTCCTCCTACAACATACATCAAGTAATCTTATATAATACACGCTATTCTTCCTACAGCATACCATCAAGTAATCTTATATAATATCCACTAATCCTCCTACAGTATACTATCAAGTAATCTTATATAATACACAAAATTCTTCCTACAGCATACCATTAAGTAATCTTATATAATACACACTATTCTTCCTACAGCATACCATCAACTAATTTTATTTAATACACACTATCCCTCCTACATTATACCTATGAATAATCTTATATAATACACACTATTCTTCCTACATCATCCCATCAAGTAATCTTATTTAATCTTATATAATACCCACTAATCCTCCTACAGCATGCTATCAAGTAATCTTATATAATACACACTATTCCTCCTACAGCATACCATCAAGTAATCTTATATAATACACACTATTCCTCCTACAGCATACTATCAAGTAATCTTATATAATACCCACTAATCCTCCTACAGCATACTATCAAGTAATCTTATATAATACACACAATTCTTCCTACAGCATACCATCAACTAATTTTATTTAATACACACTATCCCTCCTACATTATACCATTGAGTAATCTTATATAATACACACTATTCTTCCTACAGCATACCCATCAAATAATATTTTATAATACACACTATTCTTCCTACAGCATAGCATCAAGTAATTTTATATAATACACACAATACTTCCTACAGCATACCATTAAGTCATTTTATATAATACACACTATTTTTCCTACAGCATAGCATTGAGTAATCTTATATAATACACACTATTCTTTCTACAGCATACCATCAAGTAATTTTATGTAATAAACACTATTCGTCCTACTGCAAACCATCAAGTAATCTTACAGATTCCTCCTACAGCAAACCATCAAGTAATCATATAGATTCCTCCTACAGCATACCATCAAGTAATCTTATATACTACACACTATTCCTCTTCCTACAACATACTATCAAGTAATCTTATATAACACACACTATTCTTACTACAGCATACCATCAATTAATTTTATGTAATACACACTATTCTTCTTATTGCATGCCATCAAGTAATATTATATAATACAGACTATTCCTCCTACATACAGCATACCATCAAGTAATCTTATATAATACACTCTATTCTTTCTACAACATACCATCAAGTAATCTTATATAATACACACTATTCTTCCTACAGCATACCATCAAGTAATCTTATATAATACGCTATTCTTCCTACAACATACCATCAAGTAATCTTATATAATACACACTTCCTCCTACAGAATACCATCAAGTAATCTTATATAATACACTCTATTCTTCCTACAACATACCATCACGTAATCTTATATAATACACACTATTCTTCCTACAGCATACCATCAAGTAATCTTATATAATACACTATTCTTCCTACAACATGCCATCAAGTAATCTTATAAAATACACACTTCCTCCTACAGCATACCATCAAGTAATCTTATATAATACACACTATTCTTCCTACAACATACCATCAAGTAATCTTATATAGTACACACTATTCCTCCTTAAACATACCATCAAGTAACCTTCTTTAATGCACTATTCTTAATACAGCATACCATCAAGTAATCTTATATAATACACACTATTCTTCCTAATGCATACCATCAAGTAATCTTATAGATTCCTTCTACAGCATACCATCAAGTAATTTTTATATAATATACACTATTCCTCCTACAACATACCATCAAGTAATTGTATATAATACACACTATTCCTCCTACATACAGCATACCATCAAGTAATTTTATATAATACACACTATTCTTCCTACAGCAAACCTTTAAGTAATTTTATATAATACACACTATTCTTCCTACAGCATACCATCAAGTAATCTTATATAATACACACTATTCTTTCTACAACATTTAATCAAATCATTTTATATAATATACACTATTCCTCCTACAGCATGCAATCAAGTAATCTTACATAATGCACACTATTCTTCCTACAACATACCATCAAGTAATCTTGCATAATACCCAGTATTCTTCCTACAACATAAAATCAAATAATCGTATATAATACACAGTATTCCTACTACAGCATACCATCAAGTAATTTTATATAATATACACTATTCTTCCAACTGCATACCATCAAGTAATCTTATATAATAAACAGTATTCCTACTACAGCATACCATCAAGTATTTTTATATAATACACACTATTCTTCCTACAGCATACCATCAAGTAATTTTATATAATACACACCATTCTTCCTACAGCATACCATCAAGTAATTTTATATAATGCACACTATTCTTCCTACAGCATGCAATCAAGTAATCTTACATAATACACACTATTCTTCCTACAACATACCATAAAATAACCTTCTGTAATACACTATTATTCCTACAGCATACCATCAAGTAATCTTATATAATACACACTATTTCTCCTACATCATACCATTAAGTAATCTTATATAATACACACTATTCCTCCTACAGCATACATCAAGTAATTTTATATAATACACACTATTCCTCCTACAGCATACCATCAAATAATTTTATATAATACACACTATTCCTCCTACATACAGCATACCATCAAGTCATTTTATATATACACACTATTATCATTACAGCATACCATCAAGTAATTTTATATAATACACACTATTCTTCCTACAGCATACCATCAAGTAATCTTATATAATACACCCTATTCTTCGTACAACATACAATGAAGTAATTGTATATATTACACACTATTCTTCCTACAGCATACCATCAAGTCATTTTATATGATATACACTATTCCTCCTACAGCATACATTAAGTAATTTTATATAATATACACTATTCCTCCTACAACATACCATCAAGTAAATTTATATAATACACAGTATTCCTACTACAGTATACCATTAAGTAATATTATATAATACACACTATTCCTCCTCTAGCATACCATCAAATAATGTTATATAATACACACTATTCTTTCTACAACATACCATCAAGTAATTTTATATAATACACACTATTCCTCCTACAACATACCATCAAGCAATTTTATATAATACATACTATTCCTCCTACAGCATACCATCAAGTAATTTAATATAATACACACTATTCCTCCTACAGCATTCCATCAATCAATCTTATATAATACACACTATTCCTCCTACAACATACCATCAAGTAATCTTATATAATACACACTATTCCTCCTACAGCATACCATCAAGTGATCTTATATGAAACCCACTTTTCCTCCTACAGGATACCATCAAGTAATCTTATATAACACCCACTATTCCTCCTAAAGCATACCATCAAGTAATCTTATATAACACCCACTATTCCTCCTAAAGCATACCATCAAGTAATTTTATATAATACACATAATTCCTCCTACATTATACTATCAAGTAATCTTATATAATACACACTATTTTTCCTACAGCATACCATCAGGTAATTTTATGTAATACACACTAGTTCTCCAACAGCATGCAATCAAGTATTCTTACATAATACACACTATTCTTCCTACAGCATACCATTGAGTAGTCTTATATAATACACATTATTCATCCTACAACATAACATCAACTAATCTTATATAATACACATTATTCCTCCTACAGCATACCATCAATTAATCTTATATAATACACACTATTCCTCCTACAGCATACCATCAAGTAATCTTATTTAATACATACTATTCCTCTTACAGCATACCATCAAGTAATTTTATATAATGCACACTATTCCTCCTACATTATACCATCAACTAATCTTATATAACACACATTATTCTTCCTACAGCATACCATCAAGTAATTGTATGTAATACACACTATTCCTCCTACAGCATGTAATCAAGTAATCTTACATAATATCCTCTATTCTTCCTACAGCATACCATCAAGTAATTGTATATAATACACATTATTCCTCTTACATCATACCATCAAGTAGTTTTATATAATACACACTATTCTTCCTACAACATACCATCGAGTAATCTTATATAATTAACACTATTCTTCCTACAGCATACCATCAAGTAATCTTATATAATACACACTTTTCTTCCTACAGCATACCATCAAGTAATTGTATGTAATACACACTATTCCTCCTACAGCATGTAATCAAGTAATCTTACATAATATCCTCTATTCTTCTTACAGCATACCATCAAGTAATTTTATATAATATACACTATTCTTCCTACATGATACCAGGTTATAAGATCATATAATACCCATTATTCCTTATAGCTCGTACCTGCTAGTAATCCCATATAATACTCACTATTGCTTCATACCAGCTAGTAATCTCATATAATACCACTATTTGCGACAATACCTCTAAGTTTTCCTATATAATGCACACTATTTCTCCCTGGTTATGTATCACAAATCATACTTACCATTCCTTCCATATCATACCTAGTAGTATTCCTATATACTACTCACTATCCCTTAAACATTGTTCCTTTTAATCATCCTATATAACTATTAATTGTATATAATACCTACTATTAATCCCACATCATACATTTTAGAAATCCAATATAATACCTGCTATTCCACTCTCCTTTACAGGGGTTAAACAAAAAGTCAGCTACAATGCACTAATGGGAACTAGCTGAACACAGTGGTGAGCCAATAACAAGAGACATAGTGTGCAGACACTAATTACCATCTAGCTCTGATTGCTGCTGCTGAGCATACCTAGGTATGTTTAACAGCAAAGGTTACCAAGAAATCAAAGTAAATTTGATAACAGAAGTAAATTGAAAAGTCTCCTAAATTGCATGTTCTATCCACATAGTAGAGATTGTAAGAAGAAATCCATCGAGTTCAACCTATAAAAATCTTAATATACATACAATTAAGGCTCCAGATTATCTTAAATTAATCCCATTAAAAAATGTGACCTTTTAACACAAGCAATCATATCCCTGAATTTTGTTTCTAACCAGCAATGTATCTAAACCATTTTTAAATGTATCTAAGGTACTGGCATTTACTACCTCCTGAGGTAATGAGTTTCACAATTTAATTGCTCTTACAGTGAAAAAACAGTTACATTGATGGAGATTAATCTCCTTTGCTCTACCGAATCTGAATCAGGAAATTTTAATTTTGACTCTCATGTTACTTTAAAGGGTCAGAAAACCCATTTTTTCTCTTTCATGATTGAAATAGAGAATACGTTTTAAACAACTTTCTAATTTACTTCTATTATCTAATTTGTTTTGTTTTGTTGATATCCTTTGTTGAAAAGGATACCTAGGTAGACTCAGGAGCTGCTGATTGGCTGCTGCACATAAATGCCTCATGTTATTGGCTCTTGTTCAACAAAGGATACCAAGGGAATAAGATGATAGAAGTAAAATGGAAATTTGTTTAAAATGATATTCTCTTTCTGAAAGAAAAAATTGGGGGTTTCAAGTGCCTTTAAAGGGACACTCAGGTTAAATTAAATGTTCATCAATTCAGATACAGCATGTAATTTAAAACAACTTTCCAATTTACTTCCATTAAAAAAAATGTGCACAGTCTTTTATATTTACAATTTTTGAGTCACCAGATCTTACTGAGCATGTGCAAGAATTCACAGACTTTACGTATATGCATTTGTGATTGGCTGATTGCTATCACGTGGTACAAGGGGAGTGGAAATATACATAACTTTTAAATTGTTATAAAAAAATCTACTACTCATTTGAAGTTCAGACTAAGTGCTATTGCATTGTCTTGTTGTCTTGCATTTGTTGATTATGCAAATATAATGTGTTGACTGGTCCTTTAAGTACATAATTAATTAATTAGCCTAAATGAGGAGCGTGTGAAAAAGTACAAGTACATTTTTTACAGCAAAATAAATAATAAACGTACATTGCAATGTTTTATTTTTATTGGCTAATTAATGGGGAATTCAGTTCTGAGTTTAATAATGTCTATTTTTAAGCTACCATTAATGAAACCTTTGGTTCTGATGTTGCCCGTATCATTTAAATATCACTGGCATGACTCAGCCTGTCATTTTCTCCCTTACTACAAAATTAAGTTCTCTATTATTAGCTGGCAAAGAACCACATGCTGCTCTGTTCTATATTTTTTCACATGGATTTTATATCAAGTAATGACTTAGCTAGCTAGTCCCTATAGCAATTCTAAGCATGTTCTTGAAGTACCCTCATTGCATTTACAGGACACTGTGATCCTAGAACAAGGTTTATTCTTTTTAAAGAACATTTAAATTCACTATAGAGAACATTTTTATCCTAAAAATAATTACTGATATATTGACTGTACTTTGTAACAAGCTAGTCGGCCAAAATGTAACTATCACTGATATAAATTAGCATCACTTGCAGTAAATTAGCATATGTGGTCATAAATCAACATGGTTGTACATCTTAATAATGATTTGACTCCATTTCATTTTTATGTACACATGAACTTTAACCTTTTAGCTTCAAGAGAGTCAGTGTCTCAGCATGCATCCTAAAAAAAGTAGTTAAAAGTAATGTAAAATAAAAAAAACAAAAAAACTGTTTAAAGGGACAGTCTACTCCAGAATTGTTATTGTTTAAAAAGATAGAGAATGCCTTTCCTACCCATCCCCCAGCTTTGCAACAGTTACATTGTTATATTAATATTCTTCATAACATTAAAACCTATAAATGTATGCCTGTTTATAAGCCACTACAGACAGCCTCTTATCACATGATACAACCTCTTATCACATTATTTTTATTAGCTTTTCATAACAGGAGACTTCTAGTTCATGGTGAGCCATATAGATAACATTGTGCTCACGCCAGTGAGTTGTGGATGACACTGCACTAATTGGCTAACATGCAAAGCAATAGATAAAAAAGAAATAGTCATGTGATCAGGGGGCTGTCAAAAGATGCTTAGATAATAGGTAATTACAGAGATTTAAAGTATTCTAATATAACCATGTTGGTTATGCAGAACTGGGGAATGGGTAATAAAGGGATTATCTATCTTTTTAACAATAAACATTTTGGAGTTTGACTGTCCCTTTAATATATGTATTATCTCTGTGATTACCTTGTATCTAAGCCTCTGCAGACTGCCCCCTTATCTCAGTTCTTTTGACAGACTTGCATTTTAGCCAATCAGTGTTGACTCTAATGTAACTCCACTGACATGAGCACAATGTTTATCTATATGGCACACATGAACTAACATCCTCTAGGTGTGAAAATCTCAAGTACATTCAGATAAGCGGCGGCTTTCAAGGACTTTGAAATTAGCATATGAGCCTACCTAGGTTTAGCTTTCAACTAAGAATACCAAGAGAAAAAAGCAAATTTGATGTTAAAACTAAATTGGAAAATTGTTTAAAATTACATTAAATATCTGAATCATGAAAGTTTAATTCTGACTAGACTGTCGTTGTGCACTGAATTCTGCAGTTTTATTTTCACAGTTGTTACCATATTCTATATTGTGCCAATGTTACAATGTTACTAATCTTTATATTGTTACTAACCAGTATACCGTGTCACATATTTTATACTAATAATTACAATGTTCCATTAATAAGTATCACAATGAGTACTATTAAAGGGACAGTAAAAGTCCAAAAAAAAACCTTTCATGACTTAAATAGGGAATGTAATTTTAAACAACTTTTCAATTTACTTTTATCACCAATTTTGCTTTTTCTCTTGGTATTATTAGTTGAAAGCTAAACCTAGGAGGTTTATATGCTAATTTCTAAGGACCTTGAAGATGCCTCTAATGCATTTTGACCACTAGAGGGCATTAGTTCATGTGTTTCATATAGATAACATTGAGCTCATTGCACGTGAAGTTACCCTGTAGTGAACACTGATTGGCTAAAATGCAAGTCTGTCAAAAGAACTGAAATAAGGGGGCAGTCAGCAGAAGCTTAGATACAAGGTAATCACAGAGGTAAAAAGTGTATTTCTATAACAGTGTTGGTTATGCAAAACTGGGGAATGGGTAATAAAGGGATTATCTTTCTTTTTAAACAACAAAAATTCTGGTGTTGACTGTCCCTTTAATTAATCCATAACAAACAACATGCATTTTTCACTTAAAGAGACAAAAAAAAATATTTCTTTCATGATTCAGATACAGCATGCAATCTAAAACAATTTTCTAATTTACTTAAATATCTAATTTGCTTTGTTCTCTTGTTATCCTTTATTGAAAAGCATACCTAGTTATGCTTTGAAGCAGCAATGCACTATTGGAACTAGCTGTTGATTGGTGACTGCACTTATAGGTCATTGGCTCACCCAGTGTGTTTAGCATCCAGTAGTGCATTGCTGCGTTTTCAACAAATGATACCAAGAGAATGAAACACATTTGATAATAGAAGTAAATTGGAAAGTTGTTAAACATTTTATGCTCTACCTATCTTATGAAAGAAAAATGTTGGGCTTTATGTCCCTTTAATTTAAACTAAAGATGAAACATAATACCATAAGGTTTACACATTCCCATAAAAGATGATTTTGCAACATTAAAGGGACACTGAACCCAATTTTTCTCTCTCGTGATTCAGATAGAGCATGCAATTTTAAGACACTTTCTAATGTACTCTTATTATCAAATTTTCTTCATTCTCTTGGTATGTTTATTTAAAAAGCAAGAATGTAAGTTTAGATGCCGGCCCATTTTTGGTGCACAACCTAGGTTGTCCTTGCTGATTGGATAGCACCAATAAACAAGTGCTGTCCATGGTTCTGAACCCAATAATTTGCTGGCTCCTTAGCTTAGATGCCTTCTTTTTCAAATAAAAATAGCAAGAGAAAGAAGAAAATGATAACAGAAGTAAACTAGAAAGTTGTTTAAAATTGCATGCTCTATCTGAATCATGAAAGAAAAAAATTGGGTTCAGTGTCCCCTTTAATAAAATACCTAAAAATACATTTTGTAAATATAGCAAAAAGGGTTAGAAAGCAAATAAATATCCATTAGTCTCCTTCATTTTTCTATTATTTATTTATGCTTCCTTTGAATTTATTTTTACATTTACATTTGAATTAATAGAAGATCAGATAAAAATGAAGTTCAAAAGTAAAAAAAAAGGAACAGTGTATTGTAAAACTATATACCCCATATATGTTTCTATTGACTTCTTATATTAGCTGTATGGAATGCATAGGGGATTTCCCATTTAGATTAATTATTGTATATTAAATAGCTGTGTTTGTTTTTTTGAAACTACAACCCAATTAAAGGTACAGACAACCTAAAAATGTTGATTCATGATTTGGATAGAACATTCCAATTTACTTCTATTATCGCCTCATTATCTTGCTATAATTTGCTGAATCAACAGCATTACACTACTGGCAGTTAGATGAACACATTTAGTTAGCTAATCACAAGAGACAAATGTGTGCGGGCACCAATCAGCAGCTAGCTCCCTCTAGTGTAGGATATGTGTATGCTTTTTCAACAAGGGATACCAAGAGAGCAAAGCACATTTCAAAATAGAAGTTAAATTAAAAGTGTCCTAAAATGACATGCTTTATCTGAATCAATTTTGACTGTCCTATCCCTTTAAATTATCTGAACTTGCATTTTAACCTCTTCACTACCAATACTTTCAGAAAAAAAACTTGCCCAAAATACCAGAGAATTTTCAATTTTTTTGCTATCACTTCATTTAAACAGAAATAGATCCTTGTGTTTTTTATTTACCTGTCAAAAACTATATATATATATATTATATATATATATATATATATATATTATATATATATTTATATATATATTAAAGGGACACTGAACCCAAATGTTTTCTTTTGTGATTCAGATAGAGCATGCAATTTTAAGCAACTTTCTAATTTACTCCTAATAGCAAATGTTCTTCATTCTTGTATCTTTATTTGAAAAGCAAGAATGTAAGTTTAGATGCCGTACCATTTTTGGTGAACAACCTGGTTGTTCACCAAAAATCGATAATAGGAGGAAATGAGAAAGTTCCTTAAAATAGCATGCTCTATCTGAATCATGAAAGAAAAAAATTTGGGTTCAGTATCCCTTTACGTACACAACCCAATGTATTGATCTAGGCCCATTTTGGTATATTTTATGCCACCATTTCACCGCCAAATGCGATCAAATAACAAAAAAAATATATAATTTTTTCAACAAAACTTTGCGTTTCCCACTGAAATTATTTACATACTTCTTGTGCAATTATGGCACAAATGGTTATAAAAGCATCTATGGGATCCCCTTTGTTCAGAAATAGCAGCCATATATGTAGGCTGACCATATTGACGTTTTTGAAAAGGGGACACATATGAAAAATACATATGTCAGGATTCTTATGCAAAACATTTCTTTAAACAGCCCTGATATATGTATTTTTCATATGTGTCCCTTTTTAAAGCGACAATATGGTCACCCTACATATATGGCTTTGCCATTGCTTTCAGTAATTAAAAGTCCACTAATTGCAGCTGCACACTGCTCTCCCAGCAGAGAAGGGGTTAATTAAGGTTAATTTTAGCCCCCCCACCTGACACTTCCCACCCCTGATCCTTACCTGATCGCTCCCAAACAGCTCTCTTTCTCCCCACCCCCTACTGGTCACCCCCATCTTAAGTACTGGCAGACAGTCTGCCAATAAAAAAGTTAAAACCTTTTTTTATTAAAAAACCCTCCAACCTCCCTGATCCCTCCCCTAACAGCTTTTTAACCCTTCGCCCTCTAACTTTTGCCACCATTTTTAGGTACTGGCAGCTGTCTGCCAGTACCTATAAATCACATATTTTTTCTTTCTTTTCTTTTAATTTTGATTTTTTTTCTGTAGTGTAGTGGTCCCACCACCTCCCTCCCACGATTGCCATTTATTGACCCCCACACCCTCAAACACCTTAACTGTAGTGCAGCTGCCCCATCCCTCCCTGTCCCTTTTATTTTTTTTGCAATTTTAGGGGGCTCCCACTTCCTCCCCTTGCCTCTCCCCTCCGCTCCAGAGGCGCCCCACCTACCACCACCTCCTGCCCACACCTCCCACCGGCAGACACAGTGTCACTGTCTGTAATGATCTGGGCATCTGCCCTCATATGGAATTACATGCGCTCCGGTTCTATATGCGGCAGATGCCTGGAGCTTCAGGAACTCCAGCTTTCAGTTGTAACTTAACAGCCGAGACTGCTGGAGCTTCCTGGAGCTCAGACGTATATATATATATATATATATATATATATATATATATATATATATATATATATATACGTCTTGCGGGTACTATAGGCAAAAGTACTGCAAAGAGTATATATACGTCTATTTGGGTGAAGGGGTTAATACTCATCTCTCTCACCCCCGGTTGGGAGGATAAATACAGCTGCTGCCCTCTTGTTTATGTAGCTTTTCTACAGATAATATTGCAGTGATCATATTTTCAGCATATGTGTTGACTTTAACAGACAACATCAGCATTTCAAATTGCAAAATAAAGGTAAAGGAGCTATTAATAAACACTTTAATACAATCCAGGGACACATTAAAAGGGAGACATTTTTACAGTACAATGTAACTTTAAGGGCATTTAGGAAGTTCCTTTTGATATATTTGATACATTTTCAATCCAAATAGGGATCTGTTGGTGCTCTACAAATAACATTAAACAATTAATATAAATTATAATAATATTTATGAAGTCCCTTACTATATACTTTGGGTTCAATTTATCAAGCCCTTCGCCTCTCTTCAACTGCAGGTTCTCACAAGCGAACCTGCAGTCAGGATTTATCAAGCAGCGGTCATCAGACCGTTGCTTCCTACTCTACTCTCCACCTCTTAAGTGGAGAATTTCAATCTCCCTAGTCTCGTCCGACCCAGGGAGATTGACGGCTCCTGCCCATGTGTGATTGGCTGTGCGCAGGCAGGGAGCAGTGTTTTGCACGCGGGTGCAAAATTGCGCTCGTGTGCAATGTTAAATTCAGGCAGCGGATTGCTGCCCGTTAGAGGAGAGCTGGGGTGGACAGTGGCGAATATGTCCGCCTCTGACCGCCCTTGATTAATAAATCGAGCCCTTTATATTCATATACAGTACGTTATTGAATGTTATAAGTATATGAAGATTTTCATTCATTTTCTTT